>NW_023493690.1:457500-460000 GCF_013265735.2 Oncorhynchus mykiss
TGAAGGGGTGAAGGGGTTAGAGGGTGAAGGGGTTAGAGGGTGAAGGGGTGAAGGGGTTAGAGGGTGAAGGGGTTAGAGGGTGAAGGGGTTAGAGGGTGAAGGGGTTAGAGGGTGAAGGGGTAATGGTTAGAGGGTTAGGGGTTAGAGGGTGAAGGGGTTAGAGGGTGAAGGGGTTAGAGGGTGAAGGGGTGAGGCAGAACAATCATCCCCAATCCTCCTGTCCTCCTGATTGCTGATGTGGGGGAGAAGAGAGGCCTCTTGGAACGTACCCATGGTCTCCCTCTCTTTGGGTGTCCCCAATCTCATAGTGGTCTCCCTCTCTTTGGGTGTCCCCAATCTCATAGTGGTCTCCCTCTCTTTGGGTGTCCCCAATCTCATAGTGGTCTCCCTCTCTTTGGGTGTCCCCAATCTCATAGTGGTCTCCCTCTCTTTGGGTGTCCCCAATCTCATAGTGGTCTCCCTCTCTTTGGGTGTCCCCAATCTCATAGTGGTCTCCCTCTCTTTGGGTGTCCCCAATCTCATAGTGGTCTCCCTCTCTTTGGGTGTCCCCAATCTCATAGTGGTCTCCCTCTCTTTGGGTGTCCCCAATCTCATAGTGGTCTCCCTCTCTTTGGGTGTCCCCAATCTCATAGTGGTCTCCCTCTCTTTGGGTGTCCCCAATCTCATAGTGGTCTCCCTCTCTTTGGGTGTCCCCAATCTCATAGTGGTCTCCCTCTCTTTGGGTGTCCCCAATCTCATAGTGGTCTCCCTCTCTTTGGGTGTCCCCAATCTCATAGTGGTCTCCCTCTCTTTGGGTGTCCCCAATCTCAAAGTGGTCTCCCTCTCTTTAGGTGTCCCCAATCTGTCCACACAGACCACTGACCTCTGTCCCATGGAAGCGCGAGCCTCGTTTTCATAACGTCGTCAGCCGACCCGTCTAAAGAGTTCGTCTGGACACTGAGAAAGGTTTGTTGTGTTCGGTTGTGGGGGACGAGGGATGACTGTTCGTTAATCTGTCATCTGCACTCTGCCTCGGCTTCCTAAACAGATCAAGGCAGAGTTGCTTAGCGACAAGATCAACACGACCGTACCAGACTGAATAAACAGCTTACTGGGTTTCAAGTAGTACGGCGGTGAATGATGGCATTATAAAGTAGATGAAATGGGGCATTTATAGTTATGTAAACATATGGAGATTTCAATATCTCTCTTTCTTTATATATACATATGTCTTTCTTTCTCTATATCTCTGTTTCTCTATACACACCATCCACCTCCTACTGACTAGGAGAACACACCATCCACCTCCTACTGACTAGGAGAACACACCATCCACCTCCTACTGACTAGGAGAACACACCATCCACCTCCTACTGACTAGGAGAACAGACCATCCACCTCCTATCCTACTGACTAGGAGACCACACCATCCACCTCCTACTGACTAGGAGAACACGCCATCCACCTCCTAACCTACTGACTAGGAGACCACACCATCCACCTCCTACTGACTAGGAGAACAGACCATCCACCTCCTATCCTACTGACTAGGAGACCACACCATCCACCTCCTACTGACTAGGAGAACACACCATCCACCTCCTAACCTACTGACTAGGAGACCACACCATCCACCTCCTAACCTACTGACTAGGAGACCACACCATCCACCTCCTAACTTACTGACTAGGAGAACACACCATCCACCTCCTACTGACTAGGAGAACACACCATCTACCTCCTACTGACTAGGAGAACACACCATCCACCTCCTACTGACTAGGAGACCACACCATCCACCTCCTAACCTACTGACTAGGAGACCACACCATCCACCTCCTACTGACTAGGAGACCACACCATCCACCTCCTACTGACGAGGAGACCACACCATCCACCTCCTAACCTACTGACTAGGAGAACACACCATCCACCTCCTACTGACTAGGAGAACACACCATCCACCTCCTAACCTACTGACTAGGAGACCACACCATCCACCTCCTACTGACTAGGAGAACACACCATCCACCTCCTACTGACTAGGAGAACACACCATCTACCTCCTACTGACTAGGAGAACACGCCATCCACCTCCTACTGACTAGGAGAACACACCATCCACCTCCTACTGACTAGGAGAACAGACCATCCACCTCCTACTGACTAGGAGAACAGACCATCCACCTCCTACTGACTAGAACACACCATCCACCTCCTAACCTACTGACTAGGAGACCACACCATCCACCTCCTACTGACTAGGAGACCACACCATCCACCTCCTACTGACTAGGAGACCACACCATCCACCTCCTAACCTACTGACTAGGAGACCACACCATCCACCTCCTACTGACTAGGAGACCACACCATCCACCTCCTACTGACTAGGAGAACACGCCATCCACCTCCTACTGACTAGGAGACCACACCATCCACCTCCTACTGACTAGGAGACCACACCATCCACCTCCTAACCTACTGACTAGGAGACCACACCATCCACCTCCTACTGACT
>NW_023493690.1:465000-480000 GCF_013265735.2 Oncorhynchus mykiss
CTAAGTATGGTTCCCAATCAGAGACAACGATAACCAGCTGCCTCTGATTGGGAACCATACCAGGCCTAAACATAGAAACACAACACCTAGACATACAACATAGAATACCCACCCACATCACACCCTGACTAAACGAAAAATAGAAACACAATCTAGGGTCAGGGCGTGACACGGTCCAGCACAGGCCCCACCTACTGTTCCAAAAATCTATCCAATTAGAATCTCACATTTGTTCAACTTCCTCAATCATCTAACTCTATGATCTCACAGCTCTCGGCTGCCCACGTCAGTCTCCAGATGTATCGGCCGTTCCCCCATGGCATCTGACGTGATTTCAGTTCTCAGCCTCTCTGGACCAGGCTTCTATATCGGAGGGACATTGTGTATTTGTACTGTATTGGAGGGACAGTGTGTAGTTGTACTGTATTGGAGGGACATTGTGTATTTGTACTGTATTGGAGGGACATTGTGGATTTGTACTGTATTGGAGGGACATTGTGTATTTGTACTGTCTGAAGACATTAGATATAAATACTACTGTCTATCCTCCAGCTGTCTGTCTGAAGACATTAGATTGTAATACTGCTGTCTGTCCTCCAGCTGTCTGTCTGAAGACATTAGATATAAATACTACTGTCTATCCTCCAGCTGTCTGAAGACATTAGATATAAATACTACTGTCTATCTCTCTGGGTTTGACTCATTCTGTCTATCTCTCTGGGTTTGACTCATTCTGTCCATCTCTCTGGATATGACTCATTCTGTCCATCTCTCTGGGTTTGACTCATACTGTCTATCTCTCTGGGTATGACTCATACTGTCCATCTCTCTGGATATGACTCATTCTGTAAATCTCTCTGGGTGTGACTCATACTGTCCATCTCTCTGGGTATGACTCATACTGTCCATCTCTCTGGATATGACTCATTCTGTCCATCTCTCTGGGTGTGACTCATTCTGTCCATCTCTCTGGGTATGACTCATACTGTCCATCTCTCTGGATATGACTCATTCTGTCCATCTCTCTGGGTTTGACTCATTCTGTCCATCTCTCTGGGTTTGACTCATACTGTCCATCTCTCTGGATATGACTCATTCTGTCCATCTCTCTGGGTTTGACTCATACTGTCCATCTCTCTGGGTTTGACTTATACTCAGCATCACTTGGTATCTCAGTATGATCTCTGTTTGTGGAAAAATCTCAAAATACTTTAAACCAACAATTAACTTAGGCCCTCGGGTTTTTGATTATAACAGAGACGTCACTGCAAGAGTCAAAACTCTTCGCGGAAATGAGACAACAAAAGAATGACTATCCTTGAGGGGACATTGAAATGCCCCCCCCCCCACCGATTAAAGAAAGATAACAGAATAAAGGAATGAGAAATCGACCTCCATCATCTCTTAGCTTCTAAATTAAATCATCATCAGTCTGTGTATCTGCTGCATACAGGCTCATTGCATCAGAGAGGAAGGAGAGAGATTCAGGAAGTCTCTCTAACTGTCTCTGGACCTCTGTTCTGTATCAAACCTGTACTGGGGAGGGGGGGGGAGTAGCCTTGTCCCAACCAGAAGGACCCATAGGGTAGGAGCCGATCTCCTGTTCTGTATCAAACCTGTACTGGAGGGAGGGAGGGGGGATAGCCTTGTCCCAGCGAGAAGGACCCATAGGGTAGGAGCCGATCTCCTGTTCTGTATCAAACCTGTACTGGAGGGAGGGAGGGGGGATAGCCTTGTCCCAACCAGAAGGACCCATAGGGTAGGAGCCGATCTCCTGTTCTGTATCAAACCTGTACTGGAGGGAGGGAGGGGGGACAGCCTTGTCCCAACCAGAAGGACCCATAGGGTAGGAGCCGATCTCCTGTTCTGTATCAAACCTGTACTGGAGGGAGGGAGGGGGGGTAGCCTTGTCCCAGCGAGAAGGACCCATAGGGTAGGAGCCGATCTCCTGTTCTGTATCAAACCTGTACTGGAGGGAGGGAGGGGGGATAGCCTTGTCCCAGCGAGAAGGACCTATAGGGTAGGAGCCGATCTCCTGTTCTGTATCAAACCTGTACTGGAGGGAGGGAGGGGGGGGTAGCCTTGTCCCAGCGAGAAGGACCCATAGGGTAGGAGCCGATCTCCTGTTCTGTATCAAACCTGTACTGGAGGGAGGGAGGGGGGATAGCCTTGTCCCAGCGAGAAGGACCCATAGGGTAGGAGCCGATCTCCTGTTCTGTATCAAACCTGTACTGGAGGGAGGGAGGGGGGATAGCCTTGTCCCAACCAGAAGGACCCATAGGGTAGGAGCCGATCTCCTGTTCTGTATCAAACCTGTACTGGAGGAAGGGAGGGGGGATAGCCTTGTCCCAACCAGAAGGACCCATAGGGTAGGAGCCGATCTCCTGTTCTGTATCAAACCTGTACTGGAGGGAGGGAGGGGGGATAGCCTTGTCCCAACCAGAAGGACCCATAGGGTAGGAGCCGATCTCCTGTTCTGTATCAAACCTGTACTGGAGGGAGGGAGGGGGGATAGCCTTGTCCCAACCAGAAGGACCCATAGGGTAGGAGCCGATCTCCTGTTCTGTATCAAACCTGTACTGGAGGGAGGGAGGGGGGATAGCCTTGTCCCAACCAGAAGGACCCATAGGGTAGGAGCCGATCTCCTGTTTCTGCAGCGTGCTGTGATGTACAATTCCCCCCCAGTCAGGATGCCGGTCTAATGCAGGGCCTGGAGAGGAAGACAGGGATAAAGACCTAACTGGAGAGTGGAAGACAGGGATAAAGACCTAACTGGAGAGTGGAAGACAGGGATAAAGACCTACCTGGGAAGACAGGGATAAAGACCTACCTGGGAAGACAGGGATAAAGACCTACCTGAAGAGTGGAAGACAGGGATAAAGACCTACCTGGGAAGACAGGGATAAAGACCTACCTGGGAAGACAGGGATAAAGACCTACCTGAAGAGTGGAAGACAGGGATAAAGACCTACCTGGGAAGACAGGGATAAAGACCTACCTGAAGAGTGGAAGACAGGGATAAAGACCTACCTGGGAAGACAGGGATAAAGACCTACCTGGAGAGTGGAAGACAGGGATAAAGACCTACCTGGGAAGACAGGGATAAAGACCTACCTGAAGAGTGGAAGACAGGGATAAAGACCTACCTGAAGAGTGGAAGACAGGGATAAAGACCTACCTGGGAAGACAGGGTTAAAGACCTACCTGGGAAGACAGGGATAAAGACCTACCTGAAGAGTGGAAGACAGGGATAAAGACCTACCTGGAGAGTGGAAGACAGGGATAAAGACCTACCTGGGAAGACAGGGATAAATACCTACCTGGAGAGTGGAAGACAGGGATAAAGACCTACCTGAAGAGTGGAAGACAGGGATAAAGACCTACCTGGAGAGTGGAAGACAGGGATAAAGACCTACCTGGGAAGACAGGGATAAAGACCTACCTGAAGAGTGGAAGACAGGGATAAAGACCTACCTGGGAAGACAGGGATAAAGACCTACCTGAAGAGAGGAAGACAGGGATAAAGACCTACCTGGGAAGACAGGGATAAAGACCTACCTGGGAAGACAGGGATAAAGACCTACCTGGAGAGTGGAAGACAGGGATAAAGACCTACCTGGAGAGTGGAAGACAGGGATAAAGACCTACCTGAAGAGTGGAAGATAGGGATAAAGACCTACCTGGGAAGACAGGGATAAAGACCTACCTGGAGAGTGGAAGACAGGGATAAAGACCTACCTGGAGAGTGGAAGACAGGGATAAAGACCTACCTGGGAAGACAGGGATAAAGACCTACCTGGAGAGTGGAAGACAGGGATAAAGACCTACCTGAAGAGTGGAAGACAGGGTTAAAGACCTACCTGGGAAGACAGGGATAAAGACCTACCTGGGAAGACAGGGATAAATACCTACCTGAAGAGTGGAAGACAGGGATAAAGACCTACCTGAAGAGTGGAAGACAGGGATAAAGACCTACCTGGGAAGACAGGGATAAAGACCTACCTGGGAAGACAGGGATAAAGACCTACCTGGGAAGACAGGGATAAAGACCTACCTGAAGAGTGGAAGACAGGGATAAAGACCTACCTGGAGAGTGGAAGACAGGGTTAAAGACCTAACTGGGAAGACAGGGATAAAGACCTACCTGGGAAGACAGGGATAAATACCTACCTGAAGAGTGGAAGACAGGGATAAAGACCTACCTGGAGAGTGGAAGACAGGGATAAAGACCTAACTGGGAAGACAGGGATAAAGACCTACCTGGGAAGACAGGGATAAATACCTACCTGAAGAGTGGAAGACAGGGATAAAGACCTACCTGGAGAGTGGAAGACAGGGATAAAGACCTACCTGGGAAGACAGGGATAAAGACCTACCTGAAGAGTGGAAGACAGGGATAAAGACCTAACTGGGAAGACAGGGATAAAGACCTACCTGGGAAGACAGGGATAAATACCTACCTGAAGAGTGGAAGACAGGGATAAAGACCTACCTGGAGAGTGGAAGACAGGGATAAAGACCTACCTGGGAAGACAGGGATAAAGACCTACCTGGAGAGTGGAAGACAGGGATAAAGACCTACCTGGAGAGTGGAAGTGAACTAGAAGGGAGAGGGGGGATGAGGAGAGAGAAGGGGGAAGGGAAGGGGATAGAGAGGGTAAAGGGGGAAGGAGGAGGAAGGGGAGACGACAAGGAGGGAAAGGAGGGAGGGGAGAAGGAAGGAGGAAGGAGAATGCTGGTTCTATTCCAGCTCCTTCTGAACAAACAGATGTTCATTTTTCAAATAAAATATTATTGGTCACATGCACATGTTTAGCAGATGTTGTTGCGGGTGTAGTGAAATGTGGCTAATGGTGCTGTGGTTGAGTCACAGATTATTATTATATTACAAACAGAGCTAGCAGGCTGTGTCTGGTCTGGTCTCTTCAATCCATATACCCCTAAACCCCTTAGAAAATCATTAAAATTACCGCCCCCCCCCCCCTATGACACACGTCTTTGAAAACCACCCCAGGCCCAAATCAAACACCCCCTCTCCTCTTTCACTCAAACCCCCTCCCCCTCCTCTCTTCTATCAGTTAAACTCCCCCTCCTCTCTCCTATCATTTAAACTCCCCCCTCTTCTCTTCTATTAGTTAAACTCCCCCTCCTCTCTTCTATCAGTTAAACTCCCCCTCCTCTCTTCTATCAGTTAAACTCCCCCCTCCTCTCTTCCATCAGTTAAACTCCCCCTCCTCTCTTCTATCAGTTAAACTCCCCCCTCCTCTCTTCTATCAGTTAAACTCCCCCCTCCTCTCTTCTATCAGTTAAACTCCCCCTCCTCTCTTCTATCAGTTAAACTCCCCCTCCTCTCTTCTTTCAGTTAAACTCCCCCTCCTCAGTTTATCTTTAGTTCTAGATCTGTTTGTGTTGTCTTGTCATGCTCCCATGGTTGTTGTCATGTTGAGGAGTAGTTTTAATCATGGCTGTTAGAGTTAAAAGAACCGCTGTGAAGAAAGTACATGGAGAAAAGTTCCACCTCCTATTAAATCTCAACCTAAACCCCACTAACCACTAATCAGTATTCTGTCTCTAGTATGACATCACAGCTACAACACAGTGTTCTGTCTCCTGTATGACATCACAGCTACAACACCGTGTTCTGTCTCTAGCATGACGTCACAGCTACAACACAGTGTTCTGTCTCCAGTATGACGTCACAGCTACAACACAGTGTTCTGTCTCTAGTATGACGTCACAGCTACAACACAGTGTTCTGTCTCCAGTATGACGTCACAGCTACAACACAGTGTTCTGTCTCTAGTATGACGTCACAGCTACAACACAGTGTTCTGTCTCCAGTATGACGTCACAGCTACAACACAGTGTTCTGTCTCTAGTAGGAGGTCACAGCTACAACACAGTGTTCTGTCTCCAGTATGACGTCACAGCTACAACACAGTGTTCTGTCTCTAGTAGGAGGTCACAGCTACAACACAGTGTTCTGTCTCCTGTTTGACGTCACAGCTACAACACAGTGTTCTGTCTCCTGTTTGACGTCACAGCTACAACACAGTGTTCTGTCCCCTGTATGACGTCACAGCTACAACACAGTGTTCTGTCTCTAGTAGGAGGTCACAGCTACAACACAGTGTTCTGTCTCCTGTATGACATCGCAGCGACAACACAGTGTTCTGTCTCCTGTATGACATCACAGCTACAACACAGTGTTCTGTCTCCTGTTTGACATCACAGCTACAACACAGTGTTCTGTCTCTAGTATGACGTCACAGCTACAACACAGTGTTCTGTCTCTAGTAGGAGGTCACAGCTACAACACAGTGTTTTGTCTCCTGTATGACATCGCAGCGACAACACAGTGTTCTGTCTCCTGTATGACATCACAGCTACAACACCGTGTTCTGTCTCCTGTTTGACATCACAGCTACAACACCGTGTTCTGTCTCCTGTTTGACATCACAGCTACAACACAGTGTTCTGGCTCATGTATGACATCACAGCTACAACACAGTGTTCTGGCTCATGTATGACATCACAGCTACAACACAGTATTCCGTGTAAAAGAAATCCAGCAGGATCATAGTGTTTGTCTGCATCCCAAAAAACGACACACTATTCCCGTAGGGCTCTGGTCAAAAGAAGTGCACTATGTAGGGAATAGTGTACCATTTAGGACGAAGCCAGAGTCTCAGGTGAGAAAAAGTGTTTAAATAAAACCTTGGATACTGTCAGCGTGTTTGTCCTGTTTGAAGCATCCGGAACGAATTGTCCCTTTGGGATGAATAAAGTTGTATTTTATTGTATTGTTTTTCTACAGTTCTAACTCATTAACACCCCAGAATGTTGGCTACCCATTCGGAGGCAGCAGGAGAAGTTTACTACAGCCAACTTTATTGTCCCCCCAGGGGACAACATTTATTTGGTCCAACTGTATATTAAACAATAAATCAAACGGAAGGAAAATCCTAAATATAACGCGAGAACTGGACCCTGTCATTATAACAGATGAGACGTTACTGTAGGTCCAGGAGACATCCAGGAGATGGGACATTACTATAGGTCCAGGAGATGGGACATTACTATAGGTCCAGGACATTACTATAGGTCCAGGAGACATTGCTATAGGTCCAGGAGATGGGACATTACTATAGGTCCAGGACATTACTATATGTCCAGGAGACATTACTATAGGTCCAGGAGACATTACTATAGGTCCAGGAGACATTACTATAGGTCCAGGACATTACTATAGGTCCAGGAGACATTACTATAGGTCCAGGAGACATTACTATAGGTCCAGGAGACATTACTATAGGTCCAGGACATTACTATAGGTCCAGGACATTACTATAGGTCCAGGAGACATTACTATAGGTCCAGGAGACATTACTATAGGTCCAGGACATTACTATAGGTCCAGGAGACATTACTATAGGTCCAGGAGACATTACTATAGGTCCAGGGCATTATTATAGGTCCAGGAGATGGGACATTACTATAGGTCCAGGAGACATTACTATAGGTCCAGGACATTACTATAGGTCCAGGAGACATTACTATAGGTTCAGGAGACATTACTATAGGTCCAGGAGACATTACTATAGGTCCAGGACATTACTATAGGTCCAAGAGACATTACTATAGGTTCAGGAGACATTACTATAGGTCCAGGAGACATTACTATAGGTCCAGGGCATTATTATAGGTCCAGGAGATGGGACATTACTATAGGTCCAGGAGACATTACTATAGGTCCAGGAGACATTACTATAGGTCCAGGACATTACTATAGGTCCAGGAGACATTACTATAGGTCCAGGACATTACTATAGGTCCAGGAGACATTACTATAGGTCCAGGAGACATTACTATAGGTCCAGGAGACATTACTATAGGTTCAGGACATTACTATAGGTCCAGGACATCACTATAGGTCCAGGAGACATTACTATAGGTCCAGGAGACATTACTATAGGTCCAGAAGATATTACTATAGGTCCAGGACATTACTATAGGTCCAGGAGACATTACTATAGGTCCAGGATACATTACTATAGGTCCAGGAGACATTACTAAAAGTCCAGGAGATGGGACATTACTATAGGTCTATAGGTCCAGGAGACATTACTAAAAGTCCAGGAGATGGGACATGACTATAGGTCCAGGACATTACTATAGGTCCAGGACATTACTATAGGTCCAGGAAGTGGGACATTACTATAGGTCCAGGAGACATTACTATAGGTCCCGGAAGTGGGACATTACTATAGGTCCAGGAGACATTACTATAGGTCCAGGAAGTGGGACATTACTATAGGTCCAGGAGACATTACTATAGGTCCAGGAAGTGGGACATTACTATAGGCCCAGGAGACAATACTATAGGTCCAGGACATTACTATAGGTCCAGGAGACATTACTATAGGTCCAGGAGACATTACTATAGGTCCAGGAGACATTACTATAGGTCCAGGACATTAGTCCAGGAGACATTACTATAGGTCCAGGAGACATTGATATAGGTCCAGGAGACATTACTATAGGTCCAGGAGACATTAGAGTTTTGTCCTGGTCAGGTAACATGGCCATAGTCACCATGTCTCAGTTCTCTGTAGCTAGCTGGTTGTAGAGGACGGGGATAAACTCCTAGCCTCTAGTCACCGTGTCTCAGTTCTCCGTAGCTAGCTGGTTGTAGAGGACGGAGATAAACTCCTAGTCTCTAGTCACCATGTCTCAGTTCTCCGTAGCTAGCTGGTTGTAGAGGACGGTGAACAACTCCTAGCCTCTAGACACCGTGTCTCAGTTCTCCGTAGCTAGCTGGTTGTAGAGGACAGTGATAAACTCCTAGCCTCTAGTCACCATGTCTCAGTTCTCCGTAGCTAGCTGGTTGTAGAGGACAGTGATAAACTCCTAGCCTCTAGACACCATGTCTCAGTTCTCCGTAGCTAGCTGGTTGTAGAGGAAGGTGAACAACTCCTAGCCTCTAGTCACCGTATCTCAGTTCTCCGTAGCTAGCTGGTTGTAGAGGACGGTGAACAACTCCTAGCCTCTAGACACCGTGTCTCAGTTCTCCGTAGCTAGCTGGTTGTAGAGGACAGTGATAAACTCCTAGCCTCTAGTCACCATGTCTCAGTTCTCCGTAGCTAGCTGGTTGTAGAGGACGGTGAACAACTCCTAGCCTCTAGACACCGTGTCTCAGTTCTCCGTAGCTAGCTGGTTGTAGAGGACAGTGATAAACTCCTAGCCTCTAGTCACCATGTCTCAGTTCTCCGTAGCTAGCTGGTTGTAGAGGAAGGTGAACAACTCCTAGCCTCTAGTCACCGTATCTCAGTTCTCCGTAGCTAGCTGGTTGTAGAGGACGGTGAAGGTGAAGTTGCTTGTCGTGTCTCATGACAGACATAAATTACATAAATAGATGAATTAGTGTCACCAATTATTATCAGGAAAATAGAATCAGTACAGAGTAAATGTCTCTTTAAACTAACTGTATTACAATCAATAAATATAATTTAACTATGAGATGCGTATCTTTCCGTGGTTCAGCTCCTCTCACGTGATCGAACACAGATGTAAGCACAGATCTGTCAAAAGATATAGCCTCTGTTTTTGTACTCTGAATAGCTGACAAACGGCCTCCCTGTGTCCCACTGAGCTAAAAAAAAAGACCAGACGCATCCAGACAGACATGCTGCAGATGAACAATGCCTCGTCAAAAAAATAAAAAAAACAGGAAGTGGGTCAAGCTGGCCTTGTGGCGAGAGAGAGGATGGTGAGGATGTTAATGACCAGAAGTAGTGCAGAAGCACTGTGGCTTCTGTACAGACACTTAGCAGGATGTCTGTACAGACACTTAGCAGGATGTCTGTACAGACACTTAGCAGGATGTCTGTGCAGACACTTAGCAGGATGTCTGTACAGACACTTAGCAGGATGTCTGTACAGACACTTAGCAGGATGTCTGTACAGACACTTAGCAGGATGTCTGTACAGACACTTAGCAGGATGTCTGTACAGACACTTAGCAGGATGTCTGTACAGACACTTAGCAGGATGTCTGTACAGACACTTAGCAGGATGTCTGTACAGACACTTAGCAGGATGTCTGTACAGACACTTAGCAGGATGTCTGTACAGACACTTAGCAGGATGTCTGTACAGACACTTAGCAGGATGTCTGTACAGACACTTAGCAGGATGTCTGTACAGACACTTAGCAGGATGTCTGTACAGACACTTAGCAGGATGTCTGTACAGACACTTAGCAGGATGTCTGTACAGACACTTAGCAGGATGTCTGTACAGACACTTAGCAGGATGTCTGTACAGACACTTAGCAGGATGTCTGTACAGACACTTAGCAGGATGTCTGTACAGACACTTAGCAGGATGTCTGCGAAGCACCAGGGATCAAATACAACTTTATTTATAGACCTACAACAAATGGATTTTAAGGTGTTTTTTTTTACAAATAAAATGATAAAAAAAAGTGAGAAAGATGAAATAAAACAAAAAAACGTTTCTATGATGAGACATGAACTAAACTAAATGAGACAATGGTAAGATAATAGATGATATGAGTGACTAAGGCAGTGTTATATTAATAACATGAACTAAACTAAATGAGACAATGGTAAGATAATAGATGATATGAGTGACTAAGGCAGTGTTATATTAATAACATGAACTAAACTAAATGAGACAATGGTAAGATAATAGATGATATGAGTGACTAAGGCAGAGTTATATTAATAACATGAACTAAACTAATTGAGACAATGGTAAGATAATAGATGATATGAGTGACTAAGGCAGAGTTATATTAATAACATGAACTAAACTAATTGAGACAATGGTAAGATAATAGATGATATGAGTGACTAAGGCAGTGTTATATTAATAACATGAACTAAACTAATTGAGACAATGGTAAGATAATAGATGATATGAGTGACTAAGGCAGTGTTATATTAATAACATGAACTAAACTAATTGAGACAATGGTAAGATAATAGATGATATGAGTGACTAAGGCAGAGTTATATTAATAACATGAACTAAACTAATTGAGACAATGGTAAGATAATAGATGATATGAGTGACTAAGGCAGTGTTAAATTAATAACATGAACTAAACTAAATGAGGCAGCGTTGTATTAATAACATAAATACAATATAGAAACAGAAATAAAGTAGATCAAATGTCTGGGACGACTAAACACACCCTGAGTAAAAGCTCTGCTAGAAAGGTCTGATTAAGATCCTTCTAGAAAATATCTACGTTTTTGTGAGGCTCTGCTCTGATCTGGAGAGAGGTTCACATTCAACAGCTTCTGAGGCTCTGCTCTGATCTGGAGGGAGGGAGGGAGGTTCACATTCAACAGCTTCTGAGGCTCTGATCTGGAGGGAGGGAGGGAGGTTCACATTCAACAGTTTCTGAGGCTCTGCTCTGATCTGGAGGGAGGGAGGTTCACATTCAACAGTTTCTGAGGCTCTGCTCTGATCTGGAGGGAGGGAGGGAGGTTCACATTCAACAGTTTCTGAGGCTCTGCTCTGGTCTGGAGGGAGGGAGGTTCACATTCAACAGTCTCTGAGGCTCTGCTCTGATCTGGAGGGAGGGAGGGAGGTTCACATTCAACAGTTTCTGAGGCTCTGCTCTGATCTGGAGGGAGGGAGGGAGGTTCACATTCAACAGTTTCTGAGGCTCTGCTCTGATCTGGAGGGAGGGAGGGAGGTTCACATTCAACAGTCTCTGAGGCTCTGCTCTGATCTGGAGGGAGGGAGGGAGGTTCACATCCAACAGTTTCTGAGGCTCTGCTCTGATCTGGAGGGAGGGAGGGAGGTTCACATTCAACAGTTTCTGAGGCTCTGCTCTGATCTGGAGGGAGGGAGGGAGGTTCACATTCAACAGTCTCTGAGGCTCTGCTCTGATCTGGAGGGAGGGAGGGAGGTTCACATTCAACAGTTTCTGAGGCTCTGCTCTGATCTGGAGGGAGGGAGGGAGGTTCACATTCAACAGTTTCTGAGGCTCTGATCTGGAGGGAGGGAGGGAGGTTCACATTCAACAGTTTCTGAGGCTCTGGTCTGGTCTGGAGGGAGGGAGGTTCACATCCAACAGTTTCTGAGGTTCTGGTCTGGAGGGAGGGAGGTTCACATTCAACAGTTTCTGAGGTTCTGGTCTGGTGTGGAGGGAGGGAGGTTGACATCCAACAGCTTCTGAGGTTCTGGTCTGGTGTGGAGGGAGGGAGGTTGACATCCAACAGTTTCTGAGGTTCTGGTCTGGTCTGGAGGGAGGGAGGTTCACATTCAACAGTTTCTGAGGTTCTGGTCTGGAGGGAGGGAGGGAGGTTGACATCCAGCAGTTTCTGAGGTTCTGGTCTGGTCTGGAGGGAGGGAGGGAGGTTGACATCCAGCAGTTTCTGAGGTTCTGGTCTGGTCTGGAGGGAGGGAGGGAGGTTGACATCCAACAGTTTCTGAGGTTCTGGTCTGGAGGGAGGGAGGGAGGTTGACATCCAGCAGTTTCTGAGGTTCTGGTCTGGAGGGAGGGAGGGAGGTTGACATCCAACAGTTTCTGAGGTTCTGGTCTGGAGGGAGGGAGGGAGGTTGACATCCAACAGTTTCTGAGGTTCTGGTCTGGTCTGGAGGGAGGGAGGTTGACATCCAGCATATAGCAGATACATTATACTGTAGCAGTGCTGAACTAAGTGCACAATAAGTTGCTGTACACAAGAGTAATGCAGCCTGATAAATAACTCATATAAGTTATTGATCCTTACAATTGTGTCCCAAAATGGCCCCTTTTTCCCTACACAGTGTATAGATATATAGCAGTGGTTAACTACAGTGCCTTGCAAAAGTCTTCACCCCCCCTTGGCGTTTTTCCTATTTTATTATTATTTACAACCTGGAATTGAATGGATTTCTATTTGTATTTCATGGAATGGACAAACACAAAATAATCAAAATTGGTGAAGTGAAATTTAAAAAAAGAGAACTTCTTTCAAATAATTGGAAAAGTGGTATTTGCGTATGTATTCATCCCCCCCTAAATAAGATCATAATTAGTTAAATAAAGTCCACCTGTGTGTAATCTAAGTGTCACATGATCTCAGTGTGTATATACACCTGTTCTGAAAGGCCCCAGAGTCTGCAACACCATTAAAACAAGGGGCACCACCAAGCAAGCGGCACCATGAAGACCAAGGAGCTCTACAAAAACAGGTCAGGGACAAAGTTGTGGAGAAGTACAGATCAGGGTTGGGTTATACAAAAAGAAATATCAGAAACTTTGAACATCTCACAGAGCAACATTAAATCCCTTATAACAAAATGGAAAGAACATGGAACAACAACAAACCTGCCAAGAGAGGGCCGCCCACCACAACTCACAGACCAGGCAAGGAGGGCATTAATCAGAGAGGCAACAAAGAGACCAAAGATAACCCTGAAGGAGCTGTAACGCTCCACAGTTTGGAGTATCTGTCCATAGGACCACTTTAAGCCGTGGTCGTGTCTTTGCTATGCCGGATTGATAAGTGATATGACATGCTATTCTATAAAATAATTTCTCTGTAATTAATATTACCTGATTGAACTAATAATTTAAATGTAATTAACTAGAAAGTCCGGGGCACCACGAAATAATATTTATAGAGCTGTTATCTTCCGAATAAACTCTTAAAGACCTGGTAATCTTTTACCTCAATAGCAGTCAATATTTAATCATCAACCTTTAATCATCACCTTATTTACTAAATACTCAAACAATCACACAGAATTACACATACACAGGATGGGTCATTAAATTGATTACTAATTATGTCATGTAAGAAAACGTCCCTGGTGGACGGAACCTGTGTGACGGCTGGTTACACAAAGAAAGGGGGTTGGGTTTTGAATGAAAGGGCGGGAAGACTGAGGAACAAAGGGATCTGGGCTCTGATCAGACCTTGTAAAGCTATGCCACCGTAAACACAGAATCTTATGCATTCTAAATAACCGCCCATTAGGAAAAGGAAAATGCAAGGAATATTTACTCTGAGTTGTGCCTCAATAGGTTGGTCCGTAGATGGAAGGCCGGGTTGCCCAACAGAGATCTTCCTGTCCTCTGAAGAATGTCTGGTAGAACGGCTGAGTTGTAGTACCGTCATGTGTTTGGTAGAAGAGATACTTTGTCCGTCCATTCTTAGCCCACATTTACAGCTGGTGCTGCTCACTCAACGGCTAGGAGCTATCACTTCTTTAGTCTTTTATGAGTTCAAAGTTCATAGCCCTTTTTTTTGTTTTAAATTTAACCCCTTTTTCTCCCCAATTTCGTGGTTTCCAATTGTTAGTAGCTACTATCTTGTCTCATCGCTACAACTCCCGTACGGGCTCGGGAGAGACGAAGATCGAAAGCCATGCGTCCTCCGAAACACAACCCAACCAAGCCGCGCACTGCTTCTTAACGCAGCGCGCATCCAACCGGGAAGAACAGCCGCAACCAATGTGTCGGAGGAAACACCGTGCAGCTGGTGACCTTGGTTAGCGTGCACTGCGCCCGGCCCGCCACAGGAGTCGCTAGTCCTCGACGAGACAAGGATATCCCTACTGGCCAAACCCTCCCTAACCCGGACGACCCTAGGCCAGATATTAGCCCTTTTAACGTCTGGACCATCGTCCTCACGTCCTCGGGAACACAAATGTGATATTTTCGGAAAGAGCTTATATAGTGGTGGAGAGAAGGGCGTGTGTCATAGTTTTACAACAAAAGTCTGTTCACATGGGCGGGGCCACTGAGTTGAGCACTCATGAAAACCAATTCTCTCATTTAGCAGATAAAGTTACATTTAGTCTTTTCACAAATAGTTTCATATTTAAACATTTAATTTGCACATCAATTCCATGTGAATCTGATAACTAGAATGTGTAGACTTTCCAAGATGGAGTTTATGTCATCCTATGATCAGTAATAATGTCTCAGACGACAACTGATCTGACATCATATTCTTTAAGTACTAACTA
>NW_023493690.1:490000-522500 GCF_013265735.2 Oncorhynchus mykiss
ATGAGGTAAATGGGGGTCACACCAGATACTGACTGGTTTTCATGGGGTAAATGGTGGACACACCAGATACTGACTGGTTTTCATGAGGTAAATGGGGGTCACACCAGATACTGACTGGTTTTCATGAGATAAATGGGGGTCACACCAGATACTGACTGGTTTTCATGAGGTAAATGGGGGTCACACCAGACACTGACAGGTTTTCTGATCCACAGCCTTTACTTATTTTTAAAAGATCTGTGACCATTGGATGCATATCTGTATTCCCAGTCATGTGAAATCCATAGATTAGGGCCCAATTCATTTATTTACATCGACTGATTTCCTTATATGAACTGTAAATAAAAATCTTTGAAATTGTTGCATGTTGTGGTTCACATTTTTGTTCAGTGTTACAACTCTGTCATATTCGTACAACTGTTGCTTTTTTAAATTGACTTTTAGATATTTTCCAAGTCATAATTCCAGACTGGTAAAATACCCAGCAGCCTCGTCAAGATGATCTGGTTCCAGACCGGAAAAACACCCAGCAGCCCTGTCAAGATGATCTGGTTCCAGACTGGTAAAATACCCAGCAGCCTCGTCAAGATGATCTGGTTCCAGACTGGTAAAACGCCCAGCAGCCCTGTCAAGATGATCTGGTTCCAGACTGGTAAAATACCCAGCAGCCCTGTCAAGATGATCTGGTTCCAAACTGGTAAAATACCCAGCATTCTCGTCAAAGATGATCTGGTTCCAGACTGGTAAAATACCTAGCAGCCTCGTCAAGATGATTTGGTTCCAGACTGGTAAAATACCCAGCAGCCTCGTCAAGATGATCTGGTTCCAGACTGGTAAAATACCCAGCAGCCTCGTCAAGATGATCTGGTTCCAGACTGGTAAAATACCCAGCAGCCTCGTCAAGATTATCTTGTTCCAGACTGGTAAAATACCCAGCAGCCTCGTCAAGATGATCTGGTTCCAGACTGATAAAATACCCAGCAGCCTCGACAAGATGATCTGGTTCCAGACTGGTAAAATACCCAGGAGCCTCGTCAAGATGATCTGGTTCCAGACTGGTAAAATACCCAGCAGCCTCGTCAAGATGATCTGGTTCCAGACTGGTAAAACACCCAGCAGCCTCGTCAAGATGATCTGGTTCCAGACTGGTAAAACACCCAGCAGCCTCGTCAAGATGATCTGGTTCCAGACTGGTAAAACACCCAGCAGCCTCGTCAAGATGATCTGGTTCCAGACTGGTAAAACACCCAGCAGCCTCGTCAAGATGATCTGATCTAGATCGTAGATAGCTGATCTAGATTGTAGATAGCTGATCTAGATCGTAGATAGCTGATCTAGATTGTAGATAGCTGATCTAGATTATAGATAACTGATCTAGATTGTAGATAGTCTACAGAACCGTTTTGAGATGTTTGATCCTGAAGCACCAGATATCAAAGATATTACTCCAACAGACCTTTACAGCCTGTTTCATTGGGATCAGTCCCTTACAGCCTGTTTCATTGGGATCAGTCCCTTACAGCCTGTTTCATTTGGATCAGTCCCTTACAGCCTGTTTCATTTGGATCAGTCCCTTACAGCCTGTTTCATTTGGATCAGTCCCTTACAGCCTGTTTCATTTGGATCAGTCCCTTACAGCCTGTTTCATTTGGATCAGTCCCTTACAGCCTGTTTCATTTGGATCAGTCCCTTACAGCCTGTTTCATTTGGATCAGTCCCTTACAACCTGTTTCATTGGGATCAGTCCCTTACAGCCTGTTTCATTTGGATCAGTCCCTTACAGCCTGTTTCATTTGGATCAGTCCCTTACAGCCTGTTTCATTGGGATCAGTCCCTTACAGTCTGTTTCATTTGGACCAGCCCCTTACAGCCTGTTTCATTTGGATCAGTCCTTTACAGCCTGTTTCATTTGGATCAGTCCCTTACAGCCTGTTTCATTTGGACCAGTCCCTTACAGCCTGTTTCATTTGGATCAGTCCCTTACAGCCTGTTTCATTTGGATCAGTCCCTTACAGCCTGTTTCATTTGGACCAGTCCCTTACAGCCTGTTTCATTTGGATCAGTCCCTTACAGCCTGTTTCATTTGGATCAGTCCCTTACAGCCTGTTTCATTTGGATCAGTCCCTTACAGCCTGTTTCATTTGGATCAGTCCCTTACAGCCTGTTTCATTTGGATCAGTCCTTTACAGCCTGTTTCATTTGGACCAGTCCCTTACAGCCTGTTTAATTGGGATCAGTCCCTTACAGCCTGTTTCATTTGGATCAGTCCCTTACAGCCTGTTTCATTTGGATCAGTCCCTTACAGTCTGTTTCATTTGGATGTTTGTGTGTTGGGGCGGCAGGTAGTCTAGTGGTTAGAGCAGGTCGCCTAGTGGTTAGAGCAGGTAGCCTAGTGGTTAGAGCAGGTAGCCTGGTGGTTAGAGCAGGTAGCCTGGTGGTTAGAGGGGGGCGGCAGGTAGCCTAGTGGTTAGAGCAGGTAGCCTAGTGGTTAGAGCAGGTAGTCTAGTGGTTAGAGCAGGTCGCCTAGTGGTTAGAGCAGGTAGCCTAGTGGTTAGAGCAGGTAGCCTGGTGGTTAGAGGGGGGCGGCAGGTAGCCTAGTGGTTAGAGCAGGTAGCCTAGTGGTTAGAGCAGGTAGCCTAGTGGTTAGACCAGGTAGCCTGGTGGTTAGAGCAGGTAGCCTAGTGGTTAGAGCAGGTAGCCTGGTGGTTAGAGCAGGTAGTCTAGTGGTTAGAGCATGTAGCCTAGTGGTTAGCGCAGGAAGCCTGGTGGTTAGAGCAGGTAGCCTGGTGGTTAGAGGGGGGCGGCAGGTAGCCTAGTGGTTATAGCAGGTAGCCTAGTGGTTAGAGTAGGTTGCCTGGTGGTTAGAGCAGGTAGCCTGGTGGTTAGAGGGGGGCGGCAGGTAGCCTAGTGGTTAGAGAAGGTAGCCTAGTGGTTAGAGCAGGTAGTCTAGTGGTTAGAGCAGGTAGTCTAGTGGTTAGAGCAGGTAGCCTAGTGGTAAGAGCAGATAGCCTAGTGGTTGGAGCAGGTAGTCTAGTGGTTAGAGCAGGTAGCCTAGTGGTTAGAGCAGGTAGTCTAGTGGTTAGAGCAGGTAGTCTAGTGGTTAGAGCAGGTAGCCTAGTGGTTAGAGCAGGTAGCCTAGTGGTAAGAGCAGGTAGCCTAGTGGTAAGAGCAGGTAGCCTAGTGGTAAGAGCAGGTAGCCTAGTGGTAAGAGCAGGTAGCCTAGTGGTAAGAGCAGGTAGCCTAGTGGTAAGAGCAGGTAGCCTAGTGGTTAGAGCAGGTAGTCTAGTGGTAAGAGCAGGTAGCCTAGTGGTTAGAGCAGGTAGCCTAGTGGTTAGAGCAGGTAGCCTAGTGGTAAGAGCAGGTAGCCTAGTGGTTAGAGCAGGTAGCCTAGTGGTAAGAGCAGGTAGCCTAGTGGTAAGAGCAGGTAGCCTAGTGGTAAGAGCAGGTAGCCTAGTGGTAAGAGCAGGTAGTCTAGTGGTTAGAGCAGGTAGCCTAGTGGTTAGAGCAGGTCGCCTAGTGGTTAGAGCAGGTAGCCTAGTGGTTAGAGCAGGTAGCCTAGTGGTTAGAGCAGGTAGCCTAGTGGTAAGAGCAGGTAGCCTAGTGGTTAGAGCAGGTAGTCTAGTGGTTAGAGCAGGTAGCCTAGTGGTAAGAGCAGGTAGCCTAGTGGTTAGAGCAGGTAGTCTAGTGGTTAGAGCAGGTAGCCTAGTGGTAAGAGCAGGTAGTCTAGTGGTAAGAGCAGGTAGTCTAGTGGTTAGAGCAGGTAGTCTAGTGGTTAGAGCAGGTAGCCTAGTGGTAAGAGCAGGTAGCCTAGTGGTTAGAGCAGGTAGCCTAGTGGTTAGAGCAGGTCGCCTAGTGGTTAGAGCAGGTAGCCTAGTGGTTAGAGCAGGTAGCCTAGTGGTTAGAGCAGGTCGCCTAGTGGTTAGAGCAGGTAGCCTAGTGGTTAGAGCAGGTAGCCTAGTGGTTAGAGCAGGTAGCCTAGTGGTAAGAGCAGGTAGCCTAGTGGTTAAAGCAGGTCGCCTAGTGGTAAGAGTGTTGGGCCAATAACCGAAAGGTTGCTGGATCGAATCCCTGAGCTGACGAGGTAAAAATCTGTCCTTCTGCCCCTGAACAAGGCAGTTAACCCACTGTTCCCTGGTAGGTCGTCAGCGCAAATAAGAACTTGTTCTTAACTGACTTTCCTAGTTACATTTTAAAGAATTGGGGATTCATTTAATTTCCTCCCCGCTTAAATTCTAATTTATAATCAAAACATTGTCATTGATTTACATCCTAATATGAAAGGCACGACCCGGTAGGCCGTTTTAATTTCAGAAAAGCAATATAATATGCTAATCACTTTTTAATATTCAAACAAGGATTTGTTTTCAGAGACAGACAATGAGAACATGGTTTAAGGGAATGACAGGTTCACTGGGAGGTGACTGAGGATGCGTTCCAAATGGCACCCTATTCCCTATATATAGTGCACTACTTTAGACCAGAGCCCTATAGAACCCTATTCCCTATATATAGTGCACTACTTTAGACCAGAGCCCTATAGAACCCTATTCCCTATATATAGTGCACTACTTTAGACCAGAGCCCTATAGAACCCTATTCCCTATATATAGTGCACTACTTTAGACCAGAGCCCTATAGAACCCTATTCCCTATATATAGTGCACTACTTTAGACCAGAGTCCTATAGAACCCTATTCCCTATATATAGTGCACTACTTTAGACCAGAGCCCTATAGAACCCTATTCCCTATATATAGTGCACTACTTCAGACCAGAGCCCTATAGAACCCTATTCCCTATATATAGTGCACTACTTCAGACCAGAGCCCTATAGAACCCTATTCCCTATATATAGTGCACTACTTTAGACCAGAGCCCTATAGAACCCTATTCCCTATATATAGTGCACTACTTCAGACCAGAGCCCTATAGAACCCTATTCCCTATATATAGTGCACTACTTTAGACCAGAGCCCTATAGAACCCTATTCCCTATATATAGTGCACTACTTCAGACCAGAGCCCTATAGAACCCTATTCCCTATATATAGTGCACTACTTCAGACCAGAGCCCTATAGAACCCTATTCCCTATATATAGTGCACTACTTTAGACCAGAGCCCTATAGAACCCTATTCCCTATATATAGTGCACTACTTTAGACCAGAGCCCTATAGAACCCTATTCCCTATATATAGTGCACTACTTTAGACCAGAGCCCTATAGAACCCTATTCCCTATATATAGTGCACTACTTTAGACCAGAGCCCTATAGAACCCTATTCCCGATATACTGCACTACTTTAGACCAGAGCCCTATAGAACCCTATTCCCTATATATAGTGCACTACTTCAGACCAGAGCCCTATAGAACCCTATTCCCTATATATAGTGCACTACTTTAGACCAGAGCCCTATAGAACCCTATTCCCTATATAGTGCACTACTTTAGACCAGAGCCCTATAGAACCCTATTCCCTATATAGTGCACTACTTTAGACCAGAGCCCTATTTGGGACACACTTAAGGAGGCAGGTAGAGGGTTTGTTTGGTGGCCAGGCAAGAAGCCTCCTCTTGAAACTGTATAACAACAAAATACAAATTTTAATCTCACACAAAATCCAGTAGATTTGAAGAAAATTACAGATTTTAATTGACTTCTGCACCGCACTCTGGGGTCAGCTATTCCAATGCAATCGAAAGGGGTATGAAAAAAAACATTGTTATATCAATCAATCAATCAATATTGTTATACACACCAAATTATCCTCATCCCTTTCCAACGATCTTGACATCCTTGTGAAAAAAAAAATATATATAATCTCTCCCATTTTTTAAAATTTGTAAGTTTTAAGGAGTAATTTCTTAGGGATTTCACGAAAAAAAATAAAAAATAATAATCTTGTCTATTTAAAGATTTTGTTATAAAGTTATAAAACATTTCATATTATCTACAATATATACATCACATTGGGTCTTTTAATACGTTTTTAAACCGAGGACATGTCACAAACGGCGCCCTAATTCCTATATATAGTGCACCACCATGGGCCCTTGATTTAAAAATAGTGCACTAAATAGGCAAAAAAGGGGGGTGCAATTTGGGATCCGGGCCTTTTTGTCTTTTTGAGGTTGAAGATCTACACTTCACAATTCACATTGTTCATAAACAGTTACAATGTAACAGTTTTGTACGTTGGAGTCTTTGCCTCAAAGTCTTTGCGATGTCAACGTCGTCAAATGTTTGAGATTTCCGTCCGCTTTCTATCTGCGTCGCGCACGTCACCGTTCACCTTCAAAGGCATTTCAACCTCTAGTCTTTTCATTTGACGTTTCCTCCATTTCTTCAGTTTCCTGCAGCATATATAAGCAGTCAACGTGACGACGATGCAGAACAGTCCCAGGCAGGTCACTGACAGAGCTATGATTAGAGGCTGACAGGGGAACAAGTCCTCCCTGCCGGGCCTCTCTGTCAGTTTACCCACGTACCACTGCTTCTCCTCCATCTGGATCTCAACCTCCTCCCCGGTGAGAAGACTCTGGATGTAGCTCTCGTTAGAAACCGTCTCGTTGACGAAGAGGTTGACCAGGACCGTGGAGTGGAGAGGTTCGGGTTGACCGTGGTCCGAGACTTTAACCAGTAGACTATAGAGACCGCGGTCACTCAGTTCTCTCTTCAACGTGATGTTCCCTGTGTCCGGGTCGATATCAAACGACCCCGGCTCGCCACCCTTCCTCTTGATGATGCTGTAGGCGATAACGGCGTTCATTCCCGTGTCTTTATCCACGGCGTAAACCTCTGTGATGGAGGTCCCTGGTAGGGTGCTAGGCAACACCAGCATGTAGGACTGGTTAGACTGGGGGAACAAGACGACGGGAGGGTTGTCGTTTACGTCAAGGAGGAGGACGGTAACCACGGTGAGGCAGGAGAGAGAGGGTTCCCCTCCGTCGACTGCCTCGATCCAGAGGTAGTACGTTCCCTGTTGCTCCCGGTCCAGAGGGGTACGGGCCCTGAGAGCGCCGCGCCCCGCGTCGATCACGAAGATGTCGCTGCCGTTGACGATGGAGAGGGCCACCCAGCCGTTCTCGCCTGCGTCCGCGTCTGTTACCGAGAGGACGCCGATCTCGCCAAAACCCGGGAAATTCTCCGGCACAAAGAACGTGAAGTCTTTATTGATGAAGCGCGGGCTGTTGGGTAAAAAAATACAAATCAATCAATCAATCAAAACAATCAATCAAAACAATCAATCAAATCAATCAAATCAAATCATATCAATCAATCAAAACAATCAAATCAAATCATATCAATCAATCAAATCAATCAATCAAAACAATCAATCAAAACAATCAAATCAAATCATATCAATCAATCAAATCAATCAAATCAAATCATATCAATCAATCAAAACAATCAATCAAATCAAATCATATTAATCAATCAAAACAATCAATCAAATCAGCAGTTATCACAGAGTGTCTGGCCTTCCTCTTACCTGTTG
Source organism: Oncorhynchus mykiss (assembly GCF_013265735.2). Lineage (NCBI taxonomy): Eukaryota > Metazoa > Chordata > Actinopteri > Salmoniformes > Salmonidae > Oncorhynchus > Oncorhynchus mykiss. Next base: position 497,500 of record NW_023493690.1, read on the forward strand.
TCATTGCGGTCCAGCACAGTGATGACCACTGTAGCTATAGACTCTCTCCTGGGGGTCCCTCGGTCCACCGCCCGAACCATGAACCTGCAGAGGATACAGTTTAGAGTTTACAAACTTTTATTATTATTGTCTCGTCACAATATTACAACAACAATAAACAAAACATATTGCAGATATATAAAATAAAAAAAACACTATGAACATCCATAGGCAGTTATAATGCATTGTGTCATCCATATATCCAGTTTCTGCTTTAAATGATGTTCAGCTTATTAAGGCTTCATAAAGGCTTCATAAAGCCTACCAAAGAGCACCATGAATGTGTTACAAAGCATCTATAACCGTGCGTCATGCTTCATAAAGGCTTCATAAAGCCTACCTAACTAAGCTCTACATAAAGGCTTCATAAAGCCTACCTAACTAAGCTCTACATAAAGGCTTCATAAAGCCTTCATAAAGCCTACCAAAGAGCACCATGAATGTGTTACAAAGCATCTAGAACCGTAAGTCATGCTTCATAAAGCCTTCATAAAGCCTAAAAAAGAGCACCATGAATGTGTTACAAAGCATCTATAAACGTACGTCATGCTTCATAAAGGGTTCATAATTGTGACATAACATGTTGTGCTGCAGGATGACACATGATCTAAAGAGAATGTATGTGAGTCAAGTCACGATACAATTACCTTGATAAAAGCCCCCCAACATAAGGAAATTGAAAGTGGCTTTCAACTGAAACCAAGATACATGTTCCTCCCTACATAAACACGCAGACGACAATATAACAAGTCATACTGTGGGGTGTTGGACCCAGTCAGGTCTTTATATAACAATATAACAAGTCATACTGTGGGGTGTTGGACCCAGTCAGGTCTTTATATAACAAGTCATACTGTGGGGTGTTGAACCCAGTCAGGTCTTTATATAACAAGTCATACTGTGGGGTGTTGAACCCAGTCAGGTCTTTATATAACAATATAACAAGTCATACTGTGGGGTGCTGGACCCAGTCAGGTCTTTATATAACAAGTCATACTGTGGGGTGTTGAACCCAGTCAGGTCTTTATATAACAAGTCATACTGTGGGGTGTTGAACCCAGTCAGGTCTTTATATAACAAGTCATACTGTGGGGTGTTGGACCCAGTTAGGTCTTTATATAACAAGTCATACTGTGGGGTGCTGGACCCAGTCAGGTCTTTATATAACAAGTCATACTGTGGGGTGTTGGACCCAGTCAGGTCTTTATATAACTAGTCATACTGTGGGGTGTAGGACCCAGTCAGGTCTTTATATAACAATATAACAAGTCATACTGTGGGGTGTTGGACCCAGTCAGGTCTTTATATAACAAGTCATACTGTGGGGTGCTGAACCCAGTCAGGTCTTTATATAACAATATAACAAGTCATACTGTGGGGTGTTGGACCCAGTCAGGTCTTTATATAACAAGTCATACTGTGGGGTGTTGAACCCAGTCAGGACTTTATATAACAATATAACAAGTCATACTGTGGGGTGTTGGATCCAGTCAGGTCTTTATATAACAATATAACAAGTCATACTGTGGGGTGTTGGACCCAGTCAGGTCTCTATATAACAATATAACAAGTCATACTGTGGGGTGTTGGATCCAGTCAGGTCTTTATATAACAATATAACAAGTCATACTGTGGGGTGTTGGACCCAGTCAGGTCTCTATATAACAATATAACAAGTCATACTGTGGGGTGTTGGATCCAGTCAGGTCTTTATATAACAATATAACAAGTCATACTGTGGGGTGCTGGACCCAGTCAGGTCTTTATATAACAAGTCATACTGTGGGGTGTTGGACCCAGTCAGGTCTCTATATAACAATATAACAAGTCATACTGTGGGGTGTTGGACCCAGTCAGGTCTTTATATAACAATATAACAAGTCATACTGTGGGGTGTTGGACCCAGTCAGGTCTCTATATAACAAGTCATACTGTGGGGTGTTGGACCCAGTCATGTCTTTATATAACAAGTCATACTGTGGGGTGTTGAACCCAGTCAGGTCTTTATATAACAAGTCATACTGTGGGGTGTTGAACCCAGTCAGGTCTTTATATAACAAGTCATACTGTGGGGTGTTGGACCCAGTCAGGTCTTTATATAACAAGTCATACTGTGGGGTGTTGGACCCAGTCAGGTCTTTATATAACAAGTCATACTGTGGGGTGTTGGACCTAGTCAGGTCTTTATATAACAATATAACAAGTCATACTGTGGGGTGTTGGACCCAGTCAGGTCTTTATATAACAAGTCATACTGTGGGGTGTTGAACCCAGTCAGGTCTTTAAATAACAATATAACAAGTCATACTGTGGGGTGTTGGATCCAGTCAGGTCTTTATATAACAATATAACAAGTCATACTGTGGGGTGTTGGATCCAGTCAGGTCTTTATATAACAAGTCATACTGTGGGGTGTTGGACCCAGTCAGGTCTTTATATAACAATATAACAAGTCATACTGTCGGGTGTTGGACCCAGTCAGGTCTTTATATAACAATATAACAAGTCATACTGTGAGGTGTTGAACCCAGTTAGGTCTTTATATAACAATATAACAAGTCATACTGTGGGGTGTTGGATCCAGTCAGGTCTTTATATAACAATATAACAAGTCATACTGTGGGGTGTTGGATCCAGTCAGGTCTTTATATAACAAGTCATACTGTGGGGTGTTGGACCCAGTCAGGTCTTTATATAACAATATAACAAGTCATACTGTCGGGTGTTGGACCCAGTCAGGTCTCTATATAACAATATAACAAGTCATACTGTGGGGTGTTGGACCCAGTCAGGTCTTTATATAACAATATAACAAGTCATACTGTGGGGTGTTGAACCCAGTTAGGTCTTTATATAACAATATAACAAGTCATACTGTGGGGTGTTGGACCCAGTCAGGTCTTTATATAACAAGTCATGCTGTGGGGTGTTGAACCCAGTCAGGTCTTTATATAACAAGTCATACTGTGGGGTGCTGGACCCAGTCAGGTCTTTATATAACAAGTCATACTGTGGGGTGTTGGACCCAGTCAGGTCTCTATATAACAATATAACAAGTCATACTGTGGGGTGTTGAACCCAGTCAGGTCTTTATATAACAATATAACAAGTCATACTGTGGGGTGTTGGACCCAGTCAGGTCTCTATATAACAATATAATAAGTCATACTGTGGAGTGTTGGACCCAGTCAGGTCTTTATATAACAAGTCATACTGTGGGGTGTTGGACCCAGTCAGGTCTTTATATAACAATATAACAAGTCATACTGTGGGGTGTTGAACCCAGTCAGGTCTTTATATAACAATATAACAAGTCATACTGTGGGGTGTTGGACCCAGTCAGGTCTTTATATAACAAGTCATACTGTGGGGTGTTGAACCCAGTCAGGTCTTTAAATAACAATATAACAAGTCATACTGTGGGGTGTTGGATCCAGTCAGGTCTTTATATAACAATATAACAAGTCATACTGTGGGGTGTTGGATCCAGTCAGGTCTTTATATAACAAGTCATACTGTGGGGTGTTGGACCCAGTCAGGTCTTTATATAACAATATAACAAGTCATACTGTCGGGTGTTGGACCCAGTCAGGTCTTTATATAACAATATAACAAGTCATACTGTGAGGTGTTGAACCCAGTTAGGTCTTTATATAACAATATAACAAGTCATACTGTGGGGTGTTGGATCCAGTCAGGTCTTTATATAACAATATAACAAGTCATACTGTGGGGTGTTGGATCCAGTCAGGTCTTTATATAACAAGTCATACTGTGGGGTGTTGGACCCAGTCAGGTCTTTATATAACAATATAACAAGTCATACTGTCGGGTGTTGGACCCAGTCAGGTCTCTATATAACAATATAACAAGTCATACTGTGGGGTGTTGGACCCAGTCAGGTCTTTATATAACAATATAACAAGTCATACTGTGGGGTGTTGAACCCAGTTAGGTCTTTATATAACAATATAACAAGTCATACTGTGGGGTGTTGGACCCAGTCAGGTCTTTATATAACAAGTCATGCTGTGGGGTGTTGAACCCAGTCAGGTCTTTATATAACAAGTCATACTGTGGGGTGCTGGACCCAGTCAGGTCTTTATATAACAAGTCATACTGTGGGGTGTTGGACCCAGTCAGGTCTCTATATAACAATATAACAAGTCATACTGTGGGGTGTTGAACCCAGTCAGGTCTTTATATAACAATATAACAAGTCATACTGTGGGGTGTTGGACCCAGTCAGGTCTCTATATAACAATATAATAAGTCATACTGTGGAGTGTTGGACCCAGTCAGGTCTTTATATAACAAGTCATACTGTGGGGTGTTGGACCCAGTCAGGTCTTTATATAACAATATAACAAGTCATACTGTGGGGTGTTGAACCCAGTCAGGTCTTTATATAACAATATAACAAGTCATACTGTGGGGTGTTGGACCCAGTCAGGTCTTTATATAACAAGTCATACTGTGGGGTGTTGGACCCAGTCAGGTCTTTATATAACAAGTCATACTGTGGGGTGTTGGACCCAGTCAGGTCTTTATATAACAAGTCATACTGTGGGGAGTTGGACCCAGTCAGGTCTTTATATAACAAGTCATACTGTGGGGTGTTGAACCCAGTCAGGTCTTTATATAACAAGTCATATTGTGGGGTGTTGGACCCAGTCAGGTCTCTATATAACAATATAACAAGTCATATTGTGGGGTGTTGGACCCAGTCAGGTCTTTATATAACAAGTCATATTGTGGGGTGTTGGACCCAGTCAGGTCTCTATATAACAAGTCATACTGTGGGGTGTTGGACCCAGTCAGGTCTTTATATAACAAGTCATACTGTGGGGTGTTGGACCCAGTCTGGTCTTTATACAACAAGTCATACTGTGGGGTGTTGAACCCAGTCAGGTCTTTATATAACAAGTCATATTGTGGGGTGTTGGACCCAGTCAGGTCTCTATATAACAAGTCATACTGTGGGGTGTTGGACCCAGTCAGGTCTTTATATAACAAGTCATACTGTGGGGTGTTGAACCCAGTCAGGTCTTTATATAACAATATAACAAGTCATACTGTGGGGTGTTGGATCCAGTCAGGTCTTTATATAACAAGTCATACTGTGGGGTGTTGGACCCAGTCAGGTCTTTATATAACAATATAACAAGTCATACTGTCGGGTGTTGGACCCAGTCAGGTCTCTATATAACAATATAACAAGTCATACTGTGGGGTGTTGGACCCAGTCAGGTCTTTATATAACAATATAACAAGTCATACTGTGGGGTGTTGAACCCAGTTAGGTCTTTATATAACAATATAACAAGTCATACTGTGGGGTGTTGGACCCAGTCAGGTCTTTATATAACAAGTCATGCTGTGGGGTGTTGAACCCAGTCAGGTCTTTATATAACAAGTCATACTGTGGGGTGCTGGACCCAGTCAGGTCTTTATATAACAAGTCATACTGTGGGGTGTTGGACCCAGTCAGGTCTCTATATAACAATATAACAAGTCATACTGTGGGGTGTTGAACCCAGTCAGGTCTTTATATAACAATATAACAAGTCATACTGTGGGGTGTTGGACCCAGTCAGGTCTCTATATAACAATATAATAAGTCATACTGTGGAGTGTTGGACCCAGTCAGGTCTTTATATAACAAGTCATACTGTGGGGTGTTGGACCCAGTCAGGTCTTTATATAACAATATAACAAGTCATACTGTGGGGTGTTGAACCCAGTCAGGTCTTTATATAACAATATAACAAGTCATACTGTGGGGTGTTGGACCCAGTCAGGTCTTTATATAACAAGTCATACTGTGGGGTGTTGGACCCAGTCAGGTCTTTATATAACAAGTCATACTGTGGGGTGTTGGACCCAGTCAGGTCTTTATATAACAAGTCATACTGTGGGGAGTTGGACCCAGTCAGGTCTTTATATAACAAGTCATACTGTGGGGTGTTGAACCCAGTCAGGTCTTTATATAACAAGTCATATTGTGGGGTGTTGGACCCAGTCAGGTCTCTATATAACAATATAACAAGTCATATTGTGGGGTGTTGGACCCAGTCAGGTCTTTATATAACAAGTCATATTGTGGGGTGTTGGACCCAGTCAGGTCTCTATATAACAAGTCATACTGTGGGGTGTTGGACCCAGTCAGGTCTTTATATAACAAGTCATACTGTGGGGTGTTGGACCCAGTCTGGTCTTTATACAACAAGTCATACTGTGGGGTGTTGAACCCAGTCAGGTCTTTATATAACAAGTCATATTGTGGGGTGTTGGACCCAGTCAGGTCTCTATATAACAAGTCATACTGTGGGGTGTTGGACCCAGTCAGGTCTTTATATAACAAGTCATACTGTGGGGTGTTGAACCCAGTCAGGTCTTTATATAACAATATAACAAGTCATACTGTGGGGTGTTGGACCCAGTCAGGTCTTTATATAACAAGTCATACTGTGGGGTGTTGAACCCAGTCAGGTCTTTATATAACAAGTCATACTGTGGGGTGTTGGACCCAGTCAGGTCTTTATATAACAAGTCATACTGTGGGGTGTTGGACCCAGTCAGGTCTTTATATAACAAGTCATACTGTGGGGTGTTGGACCCAGTCAGGTCTTTATATAACAAGTCATACTGTGGGGTGTTGAACCCAGTCAGGTCTTTATATAACAATATAACAAGTCATACTGTGGGGTGTTGGACCCAGTCAGGTCTTTATATAACAATATAACAAGTCATACTGTGGGGTGTTGGACCCAGTCAGGTCTTTATATAACAATATAACAAGTCATACTGTGGGGTGTTGGACCAAGTCAGGTCTTTATATAACAAGTCATACTGTGGGGTGTTGAACCCAGTCAGGTCTTTATATAACAATATAACAAGTCATACTGTGGGGTTCTGGACCCAGTCAGGTCTTTATATAACAAGTCATACTGTGGAGTGTTGGACCCAGTCAGGTCTTTATATAACAATATAACAAGTCATACTGTGGGGTTCTGGACCCAGCCAGGTCTTTATATAACAAGTCATACTGTGGGGTTCTGGACCCAGCCAGGTCTTTATATAACAAGTCATACTATGGAGTGTTGGACCCAGTCAGGTCTCTATATAACAAGTCATACTGTGGGGTGTTGAACCCAGTCAGGTCTCTATATAACAAGTCATACTGTGGAGTGTTGGACCCAGTCAGGTCTTTATATAACAATATAACAAGTCATACTGTGGGGTTCTGGACCCAGCCAGGTCTTTATATAACAAGTCATACTATGGAGTGTTGGACCCAGTCAGGTCTCTATATAACAAGTCATACTGTGGGGTGCTGGACCCAGTCAGGTCTCTATGTAACAATATAACAAGTCATACTGTGGGGTGTTGGATCCAGTCAGGTCTAAACACATACCACCAACCTTCAGAGATACCATGCTGTACCGTAAATACATACCACCAACCTTCAGAGATACCATGCTGTCCTGTAAATACATACCACCGACCTTCATAGATACCATGCTGTCCTATAAATACATACTGTCAACCTTCAGAGATACCATGCGGTCCTGTTAACACATACCACCAGCCTTCAAAGATACCATGCTGTCCTGTAAAGACATACCACCAGCCTTCAGAGATAGCATGGTGTCCCGTAAATACATACCACCAGCCTTCAGAGATACCATGCTGTGCCGTAAATACATACCACCAACCTTCAGAGATACCATGCTGTACTATAAAGACATACCACCAGCCTTTAGAGATACCATGCTGTCCCGTAAATACATACCACCAGCCTTCAGAGATACCATACTGTACCATAAATACATACCACCAGCCTTCAGAGATACCATGCTGTCCCGTAAATACATACCACCAACCTTCAGAGATACCATGCTGTACTATAAAGACATACCACCAGCCTTCAGAGATACCATGCTGTACCGTAAATACATACCACCAGCCTTCAGAGATACCATAAATACATACCAACAGCCTTCAGAGATACCATGCTGTACTGTAAATACATACCACCGACCTCCAGAGATACCATGCTGTCCTGTAAATACATACCACCAGCCTTCAGAGATACTATGCTGTACTGTAAATACATACCACCAGCCTTCAGAGATACCATAAATACATACCAACAGCCTTCAGAGATACCATGCTGTACTGTAAATACATACCACCAGCCTTCAGAGATACCATAAATACATACCAACAGCCTTCAGAGATACCATGCTGTACTGTAAATACATACCACCAGCCTTCAGAGATACCATGCTGTCCCGTAAATACATACCACCAACCTTCAGAGATACAATGCTGTACTATAAAGACATACCACCAGCCTTCAGAGATACCATGCTGTACCGTAAATACATACCACCAGCCTTCAGAGATACCATAAATACATACCACCAGCCTTCAGAGATACCATGCTGTCCTGTAAATACATACCACCAGCCTTCAGAGATACCTTGCTGTCCTGTAATCATATACCACCAGCCTTCAGAGATACCATAAATACATACCACCAGCCTTCAGAGATACCATGCTGTCCTGTAAATACATACCACCGACCTTCAGAGATACCACGCCGTACCATAAATACATACCACCAGCCTTCAGAGATACCATGCTGTCCTGTAAATACATACCACCGACCTTCAGAGATACCATGCTGTACCATAAATACATATCACCAGCCTTCAGAGATACCATGCTGTCCTGTAAACACATGCCACCAGCCTTCAGAGATACCATGCTGTCCTATAAATACATACCACCAGCCTTCAGAGATACCATGCTGTCCTGTAAATACATACCACCAGCCTTCAGAGATACCATAAATACATACCAACAGCCTTCAGAGATACCATGCTGTACTGTAAATACATACCACCAGCCTTCAGAGATACCATGCTGTACTATAAATACATACCACCAGCCTTCAGAGATACCATGCTGTACCGTAAATACATACCACCAGCCTTCAGAGATTCCATGCTGTACCATAAATACATACCACCAGCCTTCAGAGATACCATAAATACATACCACCAGCCTTCAGAGATACCATAAATACATACCACCAGCCTTCAGAGATACCATGCTGTACCATAAATACATACCATCAGCCTTCAGAGATACCATAAATACATACCACCAGCCTTCAGAGATACCATGCTGTCCTATAAATACATACCACCAGCCTTCAGAGATACCATGCTGTCCTATAAATACATACCACCAGCCTTCAGAGATACCATGCTGTCCTATAAATACATACCACCAGCCTTCAGAGATACCATGCTGTCCTATAAATACATACCACCAGCCTTCAGAGATACCATGCTGTCCTATAAATACATACCACCGACCTTCAGAGATACCATGCTGTCCTATAAATACATACCACCAACCTTCAGAGATACCATGCTGTACCGTAAATACATACCACCAACCTTCAGAGATACCATGCTGTACCGTAAATACATACCACCAGCCTTCAGAGATACCATGCTGTCCTATAAATACATACCACCAGCCTTCAGAGATACCATGCTGTCCTATAAATACATACCACCGACCTTCAGAGATACCATGCTGTCCTATAAATACATACCACCGACCTTCAGAGATACAATGCTGTCCTATAAATACATACCACCAGCCTTCAGAGATACCACGCTGTCCTGTAAATACATACCACCAGCCTTCAGAGATACCATGCTGTCCTATAAATACATACCACCAGCCTTCAGAGATACCATGCTGTCCTGTAAATACATACCACCAGCCTTCAGAGATACCATGCTGTCCCGTAAATACATACCACCGACCTTCAGAGATACCATGCTGTCCTATAAATACATACCACCAGCCTTCAGAGATACCATGCTGTCCTATAAATACATACCACCAGCCTTCAGAGATACCATGCTGTCCTATAAATACATACCACCAGCCTTCAGAGATACCATGCTGTCCTGTAAATACATACCACCAGCCTTCAGAGATACCATGCTGTCCTATAAATACATACCACCAGCCTTCAGAGATACCATGCTGTCCTATAAATACATACCACCAACCTTCAGAGATACCATGCTGTCCTATAAATACATACCACCAACCTTCAGAGATACCATGCTGTCCTATAAATACATTCCACCAGCCTTCAGAGATACCATGCTGTCCTATAAATACATACCACCAGCCTTCAGAGATACCATGCTGTCCTATAAATACATTCCACCAGCCTTCAGAGATACCATGCTGTCCTATAAATACATACCACCAACCTTCAGAGATACCATGCTGTCCTATAAATACATACCACCAGCCTTCAGAGATACCATGCTGTCCTATAAATACATACCACCAGCCTTCAGAGATACCATGCTGTCCTATAAATACATACCACCAGCCTTCAGAGATACCATGCTGTCCTATAAATACATTCCACCAACCTTCAGAGATACCATGCTGTCCTATAAATACATACCACCAGCCTTCAGAGATACCATGCTGTCCTATAAATACATTCCACCAGCCTTCAGAGATACCATGCTGTCCTATAAATACATACCACCAGCCTTCAGAGATACCATGCTGTCCTATAAATACATACCACCAGCCTTCAGAGATACCATGCTGTCCTATAAATACATACCACCAACCTTCAGAGATACCATGCTGTCCTATAAATACATACCACCAGCCTTCAGAGATACCATGCTGTCCTATAAATACATACCACCAGCCTTCAGAGATACCATGCTGTCCTATAAATACATACCACCAGCCTTCAGAGATACCATGCTGTCCTATAAATACATTCCACCAACCTTCAGAGATACCATGCTGTCCTGTAAATACATACCACCGACCTTCAGAGATACCATGCTGTCCTATAAATACATACCACCAGCCTTCAGAGATACCATGCTGTCCTATAAATACATACCACCAGCCTTCAGAGATACCATGCTGTCCTATAAATACATACCACCAGCCTTCAGAGATACCATGCTGTCCTATAAATACATTCCACCAACCTTCAGAGATACCATGCTGTCCTGTAAATACATACCACCGACCTTCAGAGATACCATGCTGTCCTATAAATACATACCACCAGCCTTCAGAGATACCATGCTGTCCTATAAATACATACCACCAGCCTTCAGAGATACCATGCTGTCCTATAAATACATACCACCAGCCTTCAGAGATACCATGCTGTCCTATAAATACATACCACCAACCTTCAGAGATACCATGCTGTCCTATAAATACATACCACCAGCCTTCAGAGATACCATGCTGTCCTATAAATACATTCCACCAGCCTTCAGAGATACCATGCTGTCCTATAAATACATACCACCAGCCTTCAGAGATACCATGCTGTCCTATAAATACATTCCACCAGCCTTCAGAGATACCATGCTGTCCTATAAATACATACCACCAGCCTTCAGAGATACCATGCTGTCCTATAAATACATACCACCAACCTTCAGAGATACCATGCTGTCCTATAAATACATACCACCAGCCTTCAGAGATACCATGCTGTCCTGTAAATACATACCACCAGCCTTCAGAGATACCATGCTGTCCTATAAATACATACCACCAGCCTTCAGAGATACCATGCTGTCCTATAAATACATACCACCAGCCTTCAGAGATACCATGCTGTCCTGTAAATACATACCACCAGCCTTCAGAGATACCATGCTGTCCTATAAATACATACCACCAACCTTCAGAGATACCATGCTGTCCTATAAATACATACCACCAGCCTTCAGAGATACCATGCTGTCCCGTAAATACATACCACCAGCCTTCAGAGATACCATGCTGTCCCGTAAATACATACCACCAGCCTTCAGAGATACCATGCTGTCCTATAAATACATACCACCAACCTTCAGAGATACCATGCTGTCCTATAAATACATACCACCAGCCTTCAGAGATACCATGCTGTCCTATAAATACATACCACCAGCCTTCAGAGATACCATGCTGTCCCGTAAATACATACCACCAGCCTTCAGAGATACCATGCTGTCCTATAAATACATTCCACCAGCCTTCAGAGATACCATGCTGTCCTATAAATACATACCACCAGCCTTCAGAGATACCATGGTGTCCCGTAAATACATACCACCAGCCTTCAGAGATACCATGCTGTCCCGTAAATACATACCACCAGCCTTCAGAGATACCATGCTGTCCTATAAATACATACCACCAACCTTCAGAGATACCATGCTGTCCTATAAATACATACCACCAGCCTTCAGAGATACCATGCTGTCCTATAAATACATACCACCAGCCTTCAGAGATACCATGCTGTACCATAAATACATACCACCAACCTTCAGAGATACCATGCTGTCCTATAAATACATACCACCAGCCTTCAGAGATACCATGCTGTCCTATAAATACATACCACCAGCCTTCAGAGATACCATGCTGTCCTATAAATACATACCACCGACCTTCAGAGATACCATGCTGTCCTATAAATACATACCACCAGCCTTCAGAGATACCATGCTGTCCTGTAAATACATACCACCAACCTTCAGAGATACTATGCTGTCCTGTAAATACATACCACCAACCTTCAGAGATACCATGCTGTCCTGTAAATACATACCACCAACCTTCAGAGATACCATGCTGTCCTATAAATACATACCACCAGCCTTCAGAGATACCATGCTGTCCTGTAAATACATACCACCGACCTTCAGAGATACCATGCTGTCCTATAAATACATACCACCAGCCTTCAGAGATACCATGCTGTCCTGTAAATACATACCACCAACCTTCAGAGATACCATGCTGTCCTGTAAATACATTCCACCAGCCTTCAGAGATACCATGCTGTCCTGTAAATACATACCACCAGCCTTCAGAGATACCATGCTGTCCTATAAATACATACCACCAACCTTCAGAGATACCATGCTGTACCGTAAATACATACCACCAGCCTTCAGAGATACCATGCTGTCCTGTAAATACATACCACCAGCCTTCAGAGATACCATGCTGTCCTATAAATACATACCACCAACCTTCAGAGATACCATGCTGTCCTATAAATACATACCACCAGCCTTCAGAGATACCATGCTGTCCCGTAAATACATACCACCAGCCTTCAGAGATACCATGCTGTCCCGTAAATACATACCACCAGCCTTCAGAGATACCATGCTGTCCTATAAATACATACCACCAACCTTCAGAGATACCATGCTGTCCTATAAATACATACCACCAGCCTTCAGAGATACCATGCTGTCCTATAAATACATACCACCAGCCTTCAGAGATACCATGCTGTCCTGTAAATACATACCACCAACCTTCAGAGATACCATGCTGTCCTGTAAATACATACCACCAGCCTTCAGAGATACCATGCTGTCCTATAAATACATACCACCAGCCTTCAGAGATACCATGCTGTCCTATAAATACATACCACCAACCTTCAGAGATACCATGCTGTCCTATAAATACATACCACCAGCCTTCAGAGATACCATGCTGTCCTATAAATACATACCACCAGCCTTCAGAGATACCATGCTGTCCTATAAATACATACCACCAGCCTTCAGAGATACCATGCTGTCCTATAAATACATACCACCAGCCTTCAGAGATACCATGCTGTCCTATAAATACATACCACCAGCCTTCAGAGATACCATGCTGTCCTATAAATACATACCACCAGCCTTCAGAGATACCATGCTGTCCTATAAATACATACCACCAGCCTTCAGAGATACCATGCTGTCCTATAAATACATACCACCAGCCTTCAGAGATACCATGCTGTCCTATAAATACATACCACCAGCCTTCAGAGATACCATGCTGTCCTATAAATACATACCACCAGCCTTCAGAGATACCATGCTGTCCTATAAATACATACCACCAGCCTTCAGAGATACCATGCTGTCCTATAAATACATACCACCGACCTTCAGAGATACCATGCTGTCCTATAAATACATACCACCAGCCTTGGTTTTATGGCAATATAGTATATTTTGAAAGCTGTGGGAAAACCAGAAAAAAACGGGGAAATCTGAAACCTGGAAAAACAAAACCGAGAAAACGGGGGGAAAACCCCCCCCGAAATACGGATTTTAAAGGGGCCCTACCAACGTTTCTGGTGAAGGACTGCACTTTAGAGTGTGTGATTCTGCAGCATTTTGGGGACAGTTGAGATCAGGTCCACTATTGGCCGCGCGCCCAAGAGGGAAAGAGGTTGGGCCTGTCCTACAAAGGGTTTAGAGTAATATAACACACGACATTTCTCCACAGCCATTTGCAGTCACGCCTGAATACATTTTTACATACGGGAGTGGAGTCTAACCCACCAATGCTGGTGTTGCAATTCTCTACCAAGATGCATGATGGGTTATCAATGCTTTGTGATGCCTCACTTTAACATGATTTATAAAGCCTTATATTAAGCATTGCTCATGCCACCCTTGATAAAGAACAGGTTTATGTCATCTTTGACATAGATAGATTTAATTCCACCAACTCTGTTTAAATGTGTTGTTTTTTTTGTTTCACTTTTTTGGTGTTATCAAGGAATCAAATCATAAGTATGGTGTTATTATGCACTTTGAGATTATTTTCTGTAATTAAAAAGCTAAACAAGTAAATAATTATTATTACTATTAACATATATAAGCAATTTATAACGCATTTGAATCCATACAATATCAGTCATAATACGTTACGATTACATCATCAATATGCGACAGACCTGTAGGTCTGCTTCTCTTCTCGGTCCAGAGACGTGGACACGGTCAGCACGCCGGTCAGCCTCTCCAGGAGGAAAATGGAGGGAGCGTCTGACCCCAGCGTGTAGATGACCTCTCCTCTGGCCTCACTGTCCTGGTCTGTGGCCTGGAGCTGGGTCAGGAAGCTGTTGGGAGGGTTATTCTCCTCCACGGAGACCTGAGAATAAAATAAGTATGGTGTTAACAAGGACTCAAATAATAAGTATGGTGTTAATTAACAAGGACTCAAATAATAAGTATGGTGTTAATTAACAAGGACTCAAATAATAAGTATGGTGTTAACAAGGACTCAAATAATAAGTATGGTGTTAATTAACAAGGAATCAAATAATAAGTATGGTGTTATCAAGGACTCAAATAATAAGTATGGTGTTAACAAGGAATCAAATAATAAGTATGGTGTTATCAAGGACTCAAATATTAAGTATGGTGTTATCAAGGACTCAAATAATAAGTATGGTGTTATCAAGGACTCAAATAATAAGTATGGTGTTAACAAGGACTCAAATAATAAGTATGGTGTTAACAAGGAATCAAATAATAAGTATGGTGTTATCAAGGACTCAAATAATAAGTATGGTGTTATCAAGGACTCAAATAATAAGTATGGTGTTAACAAGGACTCAAATAATAAGTATGGTGTTAACAAGGACTCAAATAATAAGTATGGTGTTATCAAGGACTCAAATAATAAGTATGGTGTTATCAAGGACTCAAATAATAAGTATGGTGTTATCAAGGACTCAAATAATAAGTATGGTGTTAACAAGGACTCATAATAAGTAGGTAAACACATAAATAAATAAGTACATTTAAAAATAAATAAATAATACGTAAATACTAAAATACATTTGTAAATACTATAATAAATAAGTAAATACTGAAATAAATGTGTAAATACTAAAATAAATGTGTAAATACTGAAATAAATGTGTAAATGCTAAAATAAATGTGTAAATACTGTAATAAATAAGTAAATACTATAATAAATAAGTAAATACTAAAATAAATGTGTAAATACTGAAATAAATTTGTAAATACTAAAATAAATAAGTAAATTCTAAAATAAATAGGTAAGTACTGAAATAAATACGTGAGTAGACCTTTTTAGATTTTATCAGTCAGCAACAATTATTTTCCAACAACAAAATAAATCCTCTATATTTTGTATTATTGTACTGAAATGGCTTAAGAAAATCAATGTACTATCAATAATATGCTCAATGTTCATGTCCAAACCCCAACCGTAACCCTTAAAAACCGTTTAAACATTAGTGTGTTTATAAATGCATTCACTCACCTCATACAGAGACTGTTTGAAGACCGGCGCGTTGTCGTTCTCATCCAGAACCAGGATCTTAACAAAGCTCTTAATGACGAGACCTCTGGGGTTCCTGAGCACTACGGTCAGCTCGTAGTCCTGCCTCTGCTCGTAGTCCAGCGGCTCCGTCGTCTCTAACAGATACTCGTTCTTCAACCGTTTGTAAGGTGTCAGTCGGAACGGGCCGGATCCTTCAAGTAGACATTCCGTCCCCTGTCCTCTCTGGTCCGTGTTCTTCACGGTGAAAAACGCGATTGGGGAAAACGGCGGTTCGGACTCCTTCATCGTGACCACGCCGTCTTTCTCCGCCGCGATGTAGCGCGGCGTAATAACAGGCGGACCGGAAGCTACCCGGATCACGTGCACCGTCACCGTGGCGACGGCAGGGACGCAACCGGGCCCGTTGGCGAGGACAGTGAGTTTGTAGAACTTCCCGGTTGCGGTGTTGATCTGACCGGCCAGTTTGATCACCCCGGTAATCCGGTCCAGATGGAACAGGGCTCTAGCCTCCCGGGGAACGCGGTCACTGTACGCATAGCTGATCACGGCGTTGGCGCCCTGGTCGGGGTCGAAGGCGTGTAACCTGGACAGGTGCTCTCCTTTAGTCGTATTCCCGTAGAGCGTCACGTTGACCTGTGACTCTGTGAACTGAGGACAGTTATCGTTGACATCAGTGATTATAATCCTCAACGTGGCGGTGCCAAGGAGAGGTGGTAACCCACCGTCCTCTGCTATAATATCCGTTACGTATTCCTCCTGTCGTTCCCGGTCCAGCTCGTCGGTCACGATGAGGAAGGGTGTCAGCTCACCCCCCTCGTTCTCCTCTACGTCCAGAGTGAACACCCCAAAGTCGTTGACCAGCCAGTAAGTCTGGACCCCGTGAAACCCCAGATCGGGGTCCGTCGCTGACTGCTCCACCGCGAACCTCGCGTTGACCTGGGTGTTCTCCGGGACCGAAACCCTAATCTCGCCCGTCGGGAAGCGCGGACGATTATCGTTAACGTCCTCGACCAAGATTTTGACCTTAACCAGCTGGAAATACTGCTGAGGTAGAACGAACACATCCAGGGAGAGGACGCAGCCCTGCTTGTACTCCGAGGAGTCGGGGCAGAGCGTCTCCCTGTCGATCTCATTCCCAGACGTAAACAGCTGTCCCGTAGTGCTGTTCAGAGTGACATACTGATCACTGGGCTTCTTCTGGGGCAGATTGAATAAAACATGGGGATCGAGGGATAAATCCAAGTGTAAGTCGGAGCCCACGGATCCGATGAGTGTCCCCGACGGTAATCCTTCTTTTATCTTATAGACCAGCTCTTTCGCTTGGCTGAAATTAGCAAAACAGCAGAGGGGGCTGGTGTAAAGGAGGAGTATACACAAACCCTGAAATACAGACACAGTACAGAAACATGAGGGTTTAACAAATAGACTTCCAGACATGAGAGAATCAGTCTCAGGGGGGGTGGGGGGGACAAACACGTTGACCGATACAGTTATATTATGGAGTCAATAGCCGAGAATGTAAAGAAAATCACTGATTAAATTAGACTTTCTAAACAGGCACATATATGCTTTAAAGAAAATTGAAATGCAATTTTTTTTACTCTTTAACTCTTTAAATAATAACAAGTATGAATTTAGGTCTAGGCTTTGAACCACAGACATTAATATGTATTGAAAATAACATACACGTTACTACTCGTCAATTACGTGACACACGTCGAAGTTGCCAGTTGATTTTAAACGCAAGCCAAACTCTCATTTGACATTGAACTATGAGGTTTTTTAAAAAAAATAAAAAGCTTTCTCTCTTCATTTTTTTTTCTTTCACAGAAAGACTACTTTTACAAGACTACAATGAGAAAAACACTTACCCACAGTACTCCTCTCGAGCTAAGTCCGGGTCCTGTTTTGTTGAACATGTTTATTCCACCGGGCTCGACGTGGTTTGACCTACAGACCGGAGCGGAGAGCCCGGAGCTAAACGCATCAGAGGTTTTTGTCGTGTGCTGAGTTGATCAGCGTAGCAGCAGCACATAGCCTCTGCAGAGTTCGTTGCTGTCTTGTCGCCTTCTGAACTGAACAGAGTCATTCATCCCAACACTGAGTCAGGAACACGCCCACAATATGCAAATAAACCCCATGACGTCAACCAATGAGAGGAGAGAGTCGCTGGGATGGGCAGGGAGAGGCGGTTCAAGAATCTTGCCCTGTTTTTTTTTGTAGAGAGAGGGATTGTGTGTGTGTGTGTGTGTGTGTGTGTGTGTGTGTGTGTGTGCGTGAGTGAGTGTTCAAAACAGAGAGAAGAAGTACCCTTAGTAAGTAATAGTTGTGGTGTTTGGAGCCTGTTATTTCAGTAAATTATGAATTACTGGAAGCCTCCAATAGAGCACATGAACCCAACCTTTCTGAAATGTATACTTTCCCTTAATGACCTGTATATAGATGATGATGAGTCTAGGATGTTATACTACACCAATTACAACACTTGAGAATCTTCTGTGTTTGAATTCTCGGATATTATATGCTTTAAACAATGCCCTCACAGCAGTATGTTTACAACATTAAATGTCCCCTTACAGCAGTATGTTTCCAACATTAAATGTCCCCTACAGCCGTATGTTTACAACATTAAATGTCCCCTTACAGCAGTATGTTTCCAACATTAAATGTCCCCTCATAGCAGTATGTTTCCAACATTAAATGTCCCCTCATAGCAGTATGTTTCCAACATTAAATGTCCCCTTACAGCAGTATGTTTACAACATTAAATGTCCCCTTACAGCAGTATGTTTACAACATTAAATGTCCCCTCATAGCAGTATGTTTACAACATTAAATGTCCCCTTACAGCAGTATGTTTACAACATTAAATGTCCCCTCACAGCAGTATGTTTACAACATTAAATGTCCCCTTACAGCAGTATGTTTCCAACATTAAATGTCCCCTTACAGCAGTATGTTTACAACACTAAATGTCCCCTCATAGCAGTATGTTTCCAACATTAAATGTCCCCTTACAGCAGTATGTTTACAACATTAAATGTCCCCTCACAGCAGTATGTTTACAATATTAAATGTCCCCTTACAGCAGTATGTTTCCAACATTAAATGTCCCCCACAGCAGTATGTTTACAACATTAAATGTCCCCTTACAGCAGTATGTTTACAATATTAAATGTCCCCTTACAGCAGTATGTTTACAACATTAAATGTCCCCTCACAGCAGTATGTTTCCAACATTAAATGTTCCCTTACAGCAGTATGTTTACAACATTAAATGTCCCCTTACAGCAGTATGTTCACAACATTAAATGTCCCCTTACAGCAGTATGTTTACAACATTAAATGCCCCGTTACAGCAGTATGTTTACAACATTAAATGTCCCCTCACAGCAGTATGTTTACAACATTAAATGTCCCCTTACAGCAGTATGTTTACAACATTAACTGTCCCCTTACAGCAGTATGTTTCCAACATTAAATGTCCCCTTACAGCAGTATGTTCACAACATTAAATGTCCCCTTACAGCAGTATGTTTACAACATTAAATGTCCCCTTACAGCAGTATGTTTCCAACATTAAATGTCCCCTTACAGCAGTATGTTTACAACATTAAATGTCCCTACAGCAGTATGTTTACAACATTAAATGTCCCCTTACAGCAGTATGTTTCCAACATTAAATGTCCCCTACAGGAGTATGTTTCCAACATTAAATGTCCCCTTACAGCAGTATGTTTACAACATTAAATGTCCCCTTACAGCAGTATGTTTCCAACATTAAATGTCCCCTCATAGCAGTATGTTTCCATCATTAAATCCCCCTACAGCAGTATGTTTCCAACATTAAATGTCCCCTACAGCAGTATGTTCCCAACATTAAATGTCCCCTTACAGCAGTATGTTTCCAACATTAAATGTCCCCTACAGCAGTATGTTTCCAACATTAAATGTCCCCTCATAGCAGTATGTTTACAACATTAAATGTCCCCTTACAGCAGTATGTTTCCAACATTAAATGTCCCCTACAGCAGTATGTTTCCAACATTAAATGTCCCCTCATAGCAGTATGTTTACAACATTAAATGTCCCCCTACAGCAGTATGTTTACAACATTAAATGTCCCCTACAGCAGTATGTTCCCAACATTAAATGTCCCCTTACAGCAGTATGTTTCCAACATTAAATGTCCCCTACAGCAGTATGTTTCCAATATTAAATGTCCCCTACAGCAGTATGTTCCCAACATTAAATGTCCCCTCACAGCAGTATGTTTCCAACATTAAATGTCCCCTTACAGCAGTATGTTCACAACATTAAATGTCCCCTACAGCAGTATGTTTACAACATTAAATGTCCCCTTACAGCAGTATGTTTCCAACATTAAATGTCCCCTTACAGCAGTATGTTTCCAACATTACATGTCCCCTCACAGCAGTATGTTTCCAACATTAAATGTCCCCTCACAGCAGTATGTTTCCAACATTACATGTCCCCTTACAGCAGTATGTTTCCAACATTAAATGTCCCCTCATAGCAGTATGTTTCCAACATTAAATGTCCCCTCACAGCAGTATGTTTCCAACATTAAATGTCCCCTCACAGCAGTATGTTTCCAACATTAAATGTCCCCTCACAGCAGTATGTTTCCAACATTACATGTCTCCTCACAGCAATATGTTTCCAACATTAAATGTCCCCTACAGCAGTATGTTTCCAACATTAAATGTCCCCTCACAGCAGTATGTTTCCAACATTAAATGTCCCCTTACAGCAGTATGTTTCCATCATTAAATGTCCCCTCACAGCAGTATGTTTCCAACATTAAATGTCCCCTACAGCAGTATGTTTCCAACATTAAATGTCACCTCATAGCAGTATGTTTCCAACATTAAATGTCCCCTCATAGCAGTATGTTTCCAACATTAAATGTCCCCTCATAGCAGTATGTTTCCAACATTAAATGTCCCCTTACAGCAGTATGTTTACAACATTAAATGTCCCCTTACAGCAGTATGTTTCCAACATTAAATGTCCCCTCATAGCAGTATGTTTCCAACATTAAATGTCCCCTCATAGCAGTATGTTTCCAACATTAAATGTCCCCTTACAGCAGTATGTTTCCAACATTAAATGTCCCCTTACAGCAGTATGTTTCCAACATTAAATGTCCCCTTACAGCAGTATGTTTCCAACATTAAATGTCCCCTTACAGCAGTATGTTTTCATTAACACCACACTGTAGGACTGTAGATCATTAACACCACACTGTAGGACTGTAGATCATTAACACCATACTGTAGATCATTAACACCATACTGTAGATCATTAACACCATACTGTAGATCATTAACACCATACTGTAGATCATTAACACCATATTGTAGATCATTAACACCATACTGTAGATAATTAACACCATACTGTAGATCATTAACACCACACTGTAGATCATTAACACCATACTGTAGGACTGTAGATCATTAACACCATACTGTAGATCATTAACACCATACTGTAGATCATTAACACTATACTGTAGATCATTAACACCATACTGCAGGTCATTAACACCATACTGTAGATGTTTATGTATGTTATGTATGTTTCCCCTTACAGTAGTATGTTTCCATCATTAAATCCCCCTACAGCAGTATGTTTCCAACATTAAATGTCCCCTACAGCAGTATGTTCCCAACATTAAATGTCCCCTTACAGCAGTATGTTTCCAACATTAAATGTCCCCTACAGCAGTATGTTTTCATTAACACCACACTGTAGGACTGTAGATCATTAACACCACACTGTAGGACTGTAGATCATTAACACCATACTGTAGATCATTAACACCATACTGTAGATCATTAACACCATACTGTAGATCATTAACACCATACTGTAGATCATTAACACCATATTGTAGATCATTAACACCATACTGTAGATAATTAACACCATACTGTAGATAATTAACACCATACTGTAGATCATTAACACCACACTGTAGATCATTAACACCATACTGTAGGACTGTAGATCATTAACACCATACTGTAGATCATTAACACCGTACTGTAGATCATTAACACCATACTGTAGATCATTAACACCATACTGTAGATCATTAACACTATACTGTAGATCATTAACACCATACTGTAGATCATTAACACCATACTGTAGATCATTAACACCATACTGTAGATCATTAACACCATACTGTAGATCATTAACACCATATTGTAGATCATTAACACCATACTGTAGATAATTAACACCATACTGTAGATCATTAACACCACACTGTAGATCATTAACACCATACTGTAGGACTGTAGATCATTAACACCATACTGTAGATCATTAACACCGTACTGTAGATCATTAACACCATACTGTAGATCATTAACACCATACTGTAGATCATTAACACTATACTGTAGATCATTAACACCATACTGCAGGTCATTAACACCATACTGTAGATCATTAACACCATACTGTAGGTCATTAACAAAATACTGTAGGACTGTAGATCATTAACACCATACTGTAGATCATGAACACCATACTGTAGATCATTAACACCATACTGTAGATCATTAACACCATACTGTAGATAATTAACGCCATACTGTAGATCATTAACACCATACTGTAGATCATTAACACCATACTGTAGATCATTAACACCATACTGTAGATCATTAACACCATACTGTAGATCATTAACACCATACTGTAGATCATTAACACCATACTGTAGATCATTAACACCATACTGTAGATCATTAACACCATACTGTAGGACTGTAGATCATTAACACCATACTGTAGATCATTAACACCATACTGTAGATCATTAACACCACACTGTAGATCATTAACACCATACTGTAGATCATTAACACCATACTGTAGGACAGTAGATCATTAACACCACACTGTAGGACTGTAGATCATTAACACCATACTGTAGATCATTAACACCATACTGTAAATCATTAACACCATACTGTAGATCATTAACACCACACTGTAGGACTGTAGATCATTAACACCATACTGTAGATCATTAACACCATACTGTAGATCATTAACACCATACTGTAGATCATTAACACCATACTGTAGGACTGTAGATCATTAACACCATACTGTAGATCATTAACACCATACTGTAGGACTGTAGATCATTAACACCATACTGTAGATCATTAACACCATACTGTAGATCATTAACACCATACTGTAGATCATTAACACCATACTGTAGATCATTAACACCATACTGTAGATCATTAACACCACACTGTAGATCATTAACACCATACTGCAGGTCATTAACACCATACTGTAGGACTGTAGATCATTAACACCATACTGTAGATCATTAACACCATACTGTAGATCATTAACACCACACTGTAGGACTGTAGATCATTAACACCACACTGTAGGACTGTAGATCATTAACACCATACTGTAGATCATTAACACCATACTGTAGATCATTAACACCATACTGTAGATCATTAACACCATATTGTAGATCATTAACACCATACTGTAGATCATTAACACCATACTGTAGATCATTAACACCATACTGTAGATCATTAACACCATACTGTAGATCATTAACACCATACTGTAGATCATTAACACCATACTGTAGATCATTAACACCATACTGTAGATCATTAACACCATACTGTAGGACTGTAAATCATTAACACCATACTGTAGATCATTAACACCATACTGCAGGTCATTAACACCATACTGTAGATCATTAACACCATACTGTAGATCATTAACACCATACTGTAGATCATTAACACCATACTGTAGATCATTAACACCATACTGTAGATCATTAACACCATACTGTAGATCATTAACACCATACTGTAGATCATTAACACCATACTGTAGATCATTAACACCATACTGTAGGACTGTAGATCATTAACACCATACTGTAGATCATTAACACCATACTGTAGATCATTAACACCACACTGTAGATCATTAACACCATACTGTAGATAATTAACACCATACTGTAGATCATTAACACCATACTGTAGATCATTAACACCATACTGTAGATCATTAACACCATACTGTAGATCATTAACACCATACTGTAGATCATTAACACCACACTGTAGATCATTAACACCATACTGTAGGACTGTAGATCATTAACACCATACTGTAGATCATTATTACCATACTGTAGATCATTAACACCATACTGTAGATCATTAACACCATACTGTAGATCATTAACACCATACTGCAGGACTGTAGATCATTAACACCATACTGTAGGACTGTAGATCATTAACACCATACTGTAGATCATTAACACCATAATGTAGATCATTAACACCATACTGTAGATCATTAACACCATACTGTAGGACTGTAGATCATTAACACCATACTGTAGATCATTAACACCATACTGTAGATCATTAACACCATACTGTAGATCATTAACACCATACTGTAGATCATTAACACCATACTGTAGGACTGTAGATCATTAACACCATACTGTAGATCATTAACACCATACTGTAGATCATTAACACCATACTGTAGATCATTAACACCATACTGTAGGACTGTAGATCATTAACACCATACTGTAGATCATTAACACCATACTGTAGATCATTAACACCATACTGTAGGTCATTAACACCATACTGTAGATCATTAACACCATACTGTAG
>NW_023493690.1:527500-530000 GCF_013265735.2 Oncorhynchus mykiss
CTTTATGGCCTCTTAGTGAAATGGAACCATATGATGGAACAGTTCTATACTTCAGCTATGGTCGCTGGGCAACAGTTTCCTGTTGGTAAAGACAGCCAGTCTCTCTGTCGCCCCAATGATCTCTCTCTCTCTCTCTCTCTCTCTCTGTATCCCCAATGATATCTCTCTCTGTCTTTCTCTGTATCCCCAATGATCTCTCTCTCTGTCTCTCTCTGTATCCCCAATGATCTCTCTCTCTCTCTCTTTCTCTCTCTCTGTATCCCCAATGATCTCTCTCTCTCTCTCTCTGTATCCCCAATGATCTCTCTCTCTCTCTCTCTCTCTCTCTCTCTCTCTCTCTCTCTCTCTCTGTCTCTCTCTCTGTATCCCCAATGATCTCTCTCTCTCTCTCTCTGTATCCCAATGATCTCTCTCTCTCTCTCTCTCTCTCTCTGTCTCTCTCTGTATCCCCAATGATCTCTCTCTCTGTCTCTCTTTCTCTCTCTCTGTGTATCCCCAATGATCTCTCTCTCTCTCTGTCTCTGTATCTGCCTCTGTCTCTGTCTCTGTCTCTGTCTCTCGCTCTCTCTGTCTCTGTCTCTGTCTCGCTCTCTCTGTCTCTCTTTCTCTGTCTCTCTTTCTCACTCACTCTCTCTCTCTCTCTCTCTTTCTCTCTCTCTCTCTCTCTCTCTCTCTCTTTCTCCGTCTCTCTCTCTCTTTCTCTGTCTCTCTTTCTCTGTCTCTCTCTCTTTCTCTTTCTATATCTGTCTCTCGCTCTCTCTCGCTCTCTCTCTGTCTCTCTCTCTCTCTGTCTCTCTGTCTCTCTCTCTCTCTGTCTCGCTCTCTCTCTCTCTCTCTCTCTCTCTCTCTCCCTCTCTCTTTCTCAGGTGAAAAGCTCTCTGTCTACAGACGAGGGTGCTCTGTAATTCTGTAAAGTAGGCGCAGACCCTTTGCTTGTCTATTTAAAGAAAGTTCATATATTTTATTCAGCATATAAAAAACATTTCAGCAGATGCCCAGGAATGGCCTAAATGTGAGGAAACGTATCTTAGACAAATGACAAAATTCATAGATCTGCCACATGGTCACAGTGTGTAAATAGGGAGATAGGAGGAAAGATAATATCAGCAGAGGTCAATTTTGACATTACTTGTTCATCAAACTATTTTGTCTGGTATTCAGACTTTATGTCACGACTTGCTCGAGCGGCGTTCGGCGGTCGGCGTGTCGCCGGTCTTCTAGCCATCGTCGATCCACTTTTAATTTTCCATTTGTTTTGTCTTGTTTTTCCACATACCTGGTTTCAATTCTCTCATTTATTTGTTGTGTATTTAACCCTCTGTTCCCCCCTCCCCATGTCTTTGTGTGGGATTGTTTATTGTCGTGCTTGTGCACGTTCCTCGTGAGCGCACAACGGGTTATTTTTGTGCCCATTTATCTTGTTGTTCTGGATGCTGTTGGTTTTTGCTTAATAAATCTCCGGTTATCACCCAGTTCTGCTTTCCTGCGCCTGACTTCTCTGCCGCCCATTACGCACCCCGCTACACCTTATTGCCCACTGATGGAATAATGTGTGTAAAGAAGTGTTGCTAGAGGGAGGTTATTGATTAACTATTGAACTGACTCTCTATAGAGAACGACAGAAGTGTTGCTAGATGGAGGTTATTGATTAACTATTGAACTGACTCTCTATAGAGAACGACAGAAGTGTTGCTAGATGGAGGGAGGTTATTGATTAACTGTTGAACTGACTCTCTATAGAGAAGTACAGAAGTGTCTCTAGGAGGGAGATTATTGATTAACTGTTGAACTGACTCTCTATAGAGAACGACAGAAGTGTCTCTAGGAGGGAGGTTATTGATTAACTGTTGAACTGACTCTCTATAGAGAAGAACAGAAGTGTTGCTAGATGGAGGGAGGTTATTGATTAACTGTTGAACTGACTCTCTATAGAGAAGGACAGAAGTGTCTCTAGGAGGGAGGTTATTGATTAACTGTTGAACTGACTCTCTATAGAGAAGAACATAAGTGTCTCTAGGAGGGAGGTTATTGATTAACTGTTGAACTGACTCTCTATAGAGAAGAACAGAAGTGTTGCTAGATGGAGGGAGGTTATTGATTAACTGTTGAACTGACTCTCTATAGAGAACGACAGAAGTGTCTCTAGGAGGAGGGAGGTTATTGATTAACTGTTGAACTGACTCTCTATAGAGAAGGACAGAAGTGTTTCTAGATGGAGGGAGGTTATTGATTAACTGTTGAACTGACTCTCTATAGAGAAGTACAGAAGTGTCTCTAGGAGGGAGATTATTGATTAACTGTTGAACTGACTCTCTATAGAGAAGAACAGAAGTGTCTCTATGAGGGAGGTTATTGATTAACTGTTGAACTGACTCTCTATAGAGAAGTACAGAAGTGTCTCTAGGAGGGAGATTATTGATTAACTGTTGAACTGACTCTCTATAGAGAAGAACAGAAGTGTCTCTAGGAGGGAGGTTATTGATTAACTGTTGAACTGACT
>NW_023493690.1:540000-570000 GCF_013265735.2 Oncorhynchus mykiss
ACACACTAAATAATCACTGAACTGGTCTGGTGAACTGACACTAAATAATCACTGAACTGGTCTGGTGAACTGACACACTAAATAATCACTGAACTGGTTTGGTGAACTGACACACTAAATAATCACTGAACTGGTTTGGTGAACTGACACACTAAATAATCACTGAACTGGTTTGGTGAACTGACACTAAATAATCACTGAACTGGTCTGGTGAACTGACACTAAATAATCACTGAACTGGTTTGGTGAACTGACACACTAAATAATCACTGAACTGGTCTGGTGAACTGACACACTAAATAATCACTGAACTGGTTTGGTGAACTGACACACTAAATAATCACTGAACTGGTCTGGTGAACTGACACACTAAATAATCACTGAACTGGTCTGGTGAACTGACACACTAAATAATCACTGAACTGGTCTGGTGAACTGACACACTAAATAATCACTGAACTGGTCTGGTGAACTGACACACTAAATAATCACTGAACTGGTTTGGTGAACTGACACACTAAATAATCACTGAACTGGTCTGGTGAACTGACAGTAAATAATCACTGAACTGGTCTGGTGAACTGACACACTAAATAATCACTGAACTGGTTTGGTGAACTGACACACTAAATAATCACTGAACTGGTCTGGTGAACTGACACTAAATAATCACTGAACTGGTCTGGTGAACTGACACACTAAATAATCACTGAACTGGTCTGGTGAACTGACACTAAATAATCACTGAACTGGTTTGGTGAACTGACACACTAAATAATCACTGAACTGGTCTGGTGAACTGACACACTAAATAATCACTGAACTGGTCTGGTGAACTGACACACTAAATAATCACTGAACTGGTCTGGTGAACTGACACACTAAATAATCACTGAACTGGTCTGGTGAACTGACACACTAAATAATCACTGAACCGGTCTGGTGAACTGACACACTAAATAATCACTGAACTGGTTTGGTGAACTGACACACTAAATAATCACTAAACTGGTCTGGTGAACTGACACTAAATAATCACTGAACTGGTTTGGTGAACTGACACTAAATAATCACTGAACTGGTTTGGTGAACTGACACACTAAATAATCACTGAACTGGTCTGGTGAACTGACACTAAATAATCACTGAACTGGTTTGGTGAACTGACACACTAAATAATCACTGAACTGGTCTGTTGAACTGACACTAAATAATCACTGAACTGGTCTGGTGAACTGACACACTAAATAATCACTGAACTGGTTCGGTGAACTGACACACTAAATAATCACTGAACTGGTCTGGTGAACTGACACACTAAATAATCACTGAACTGGTCTGGTGAACTGACACACTAAATAATCACTGAACTGGTCTGGTGAACTGACACACTAAATAATCACTGAACTGGTTTGGTGAACTGACACACTAAATAATCACTGAACTGGTCTGGTGAACTGACACACTAAATAATCACTGAACTGGTCTGGTGAACTGACACTAAATAATCACTGAACTGGTCTGGTGAACTGACACTAAATAATCACTGAACTGGTTTGGTGAACCGACACACTAAATAATCACTGAACTGGTCTGGTGAACTGACACTAAATAATCACTGAACTGGTCTGGTGAACTGACACACTAAATAATCACTGAACTGGTCTGGTGAACTGACACTAAATAATCACTGAACTGGTCTGGTGAACTGACACACTAAATAATCACTGAACTGGTCTGGTGAACTGACACACTAAATAATCACTGAACTGGTTTGGTGAACTGACACACTAAATAATCACTGAACTGGTCTGGTGAACTGACACTAAATAATCACTGAACTGGTCTGGTGAACTGACACACTAAATAATCACTGAACTGGTCTGGTGAACTGACACTAAATAATCACTGAACTGGTTTGGTGAACTGACACACTAAATAATCACTGAACTGGTCTGGTGAACTGACAAACTAAATAATCACTGAACTGGTCTGGTGAACTGACACACTAAATAATCACTGAACTGGTCTGGTGAACTGACACAGTAAATAATCACTGAACTGGTCTGGTGAACTGACACACTAAATAATCACTGAACCGGTCTGGTGAACTGACACACTAAATAATCACTGAACTGGTTTGGTGAACTGACACACTAAATAATCACTAAACTGGTCTGGTGAACTGACACTAAATAATCACTGAACTGGTTTGGTGAACTGACACTAAATAATCACTGAACTGGTTTGGTGAACTGACACACTAAATAATCACTGAACTGGTCTGGTGAACTGACACTAAATAATCACTGA
Organism: Oncorhynchus mykiss; assembly: GCF_013265735.2. NCBI lineage: Eukaryota > Metazoa > Chordata > Actinopteri > Salmoniformes > Salmonidae > Oncorhynchus > Oncorhynchus mykiss. The sequence continues at coordinate 542,314 of NW_023493690.1, forward strand.
ACTGGTTTGGTGAACTGACACACTAAATAATCACTGAACTGGTCTGTTGAACTGACACTAAATAATCACTGAACTGGTCTGGTGAACTGACACACTAAATAATCACTGAACTGGTTCGGTGAACTGACACACTAAATAATCACTGAACTGGTCTGGTGAACTGACACACTAAATAATCACTGAACTGGTCTGGTGAACTGACACACTAAATAATCACTGAACTGGTCTGGTGAACTGACACACTAAATAATCACTGAACTGGTTTGGTGAACTGACACACTAAATAATCACTGAACTGGTCTGGTGAACTGACACACTAAATAATCACTGAACTGGTCTGGTGAACTGACACTAAATAATCACTGAACTGGTCTGGTGAACTGACACTAAATAATCACTGAACTGGTTTGGTGAACCGACACACTAAATAATCACTGAACTGGTCTGGTGAACTGACACTAAATAATCACTGAACTGGTCTGGTGAACGGACACACTAAATAATCACTGAACTGGTCTGGTGAACTGACACACTAAATAATCACTGAACTGGTCTGGTGAACTGACACACTAAATAATCACTGAACTGGTTTGGTGAACTGACACACTAAATAATCACTGAACTGGTCTGGTGAACTGACACTAAATAATCACTGAACTGGTCTGGTGAACTGACACACTAAATAATCACTGAACTGGTCTGGTGAACTGACACTAAATAATCACTGAACTGGTCTGGTGAACTGACACACTAAATAATCACTGAACTGGTCTGGTGAACTGACACACTAAATAATCACTGAACTGGTCTGGTGAACTGACACACTAAATAATCACTAAACTGGTCTGGTGAACTGACACTAAATAATCACTGAACTGGTCTGGTGAACTGACACTAAATAATCACTGAACTGGTCTGGTGGACTGTGGATATTAAACACTCTTTAGGTTGTGTGTGTGTGTGTGTGTGTGTGTGTGTGTGTGTGTGTGTGTGTGTGTGTGTGTGTGTGTGTGTGTGTGTGTGTGTGTGTGTGTGTGTGTGTGTGTGTGAAGAATATGACTCTTCAGGTTGTGTGTGTGTGTGTTTGTATGTTTGTGTGCATGTGAGTGAGGAACCAATCTTTTCAGGTTGTGTGTGTGTGTGTGTGTGTGTGTGTGTGTGTGTGTGTGTGTGTGTGTGTGTGTGTGTGTGTGTGAAGAATATGACTCTTCAGGTTGTGTGTGTGTGTGTTTGTATGTTTGTGTGCGTGTGAGTGAGGAACCAATCTTTTCAGGTTGTGTGTGTGTGTGTGTGTGTGTGTGTGTGTGTGTGTGTGTGTGAAGAACTCTTCAGGTTGTGACTCCTGTCTCCCTCTGCCCATTTCACCCTCACCATTTGGTGTGTACCTGTAGTCTCCTAACGATGGGTTAGCAGACTGTGTTCTACTGGCATTAGATGGAAGGGCCTCATTACCTGTAGTCTCCTAACGATGGGTTAGCAGACTGTGTTCTACTGGCATTAGATGGAAGGGCCTCATTACCTGTAGTCTCCTAACGATGGGTTAGCAGACTGTGTTCTACTGGCATTAGATGGAAGGGCCTCATTACCTGTAGTCTCCTAACGATGGGTTAGCAGACTGTGTTCTACTGGCATTAGATGGAAGGGCCTCATTACCTGTAGTCTCCTAACGATGGGTTAGCAGACTGTGTTCTACTGGCATTAGATGGAAGGGCCTCATTACCTGTAGTCTCCTAACGATGGGTTAGCAGACTGTGTTCTACTGGCATTAGATGGAAGGGCCTCATTACCTGTAGTCTCCTAACGATGGGTTAGCAGACTGTGTTCTACTGGCATTAGATGGAAGGGCCTCATTACCTGTAGTCTCCTAACGATGGGTTAGCAGACTGTGTTCTACTGGCATTAGATGGAAGTGCCTCATTACCTGTAGTCTCCTAACGATGGGAAACGATAGCAGACTGTGTTCTACTGGCATTAGATGGAAGGGCCTCATTACCTGTAGTCTCCTAACGATGGGTTAGCAGACTGTGTTCTACTGGCATTAGATGGAAGGGCCTCATTACCTGTAGTCTCCTAACGATGGGTTAGCAGACTGTGTTCTACTGGCATTAGATGGAAGGGCCTCATTACCTGTAGTCTCCTAACGATGGGTTAGCAGACTGTGTTCTACTGGAATTAGATGGAAGGGCCTCATTACCTGTAGTCTCCTAACGATGGGTTAGCAGACTGTGTTCTACTGGCATTAGATGGAAGGGCCTCATTACCTGTAGTCTCCTAACGATGGGTTAGCAGACTGTGTTCTACTGGCATTAGATGGAAGGGCCTCATTACCTGTAGTCTCCTAACGATGGGTTAGCAGACTGTGTTCTACTGGCATTAGATGGAAGTGCCTCATTACCTGTAGTCTCCTAACGATGGGAAACGATAGCAGACTGTGTTCTACTGGCATTAGATGGAAGGGCCTCATTACCTGTAGTCTCCTAACGATGGGTTAGCAGACTGTGTTCTACTGGCATTAGATGGAAGGGCCTCATTACCTGTAGTCTCCTAACGATGGGTTAGCAGACTGTGTTCTACTGGCATTAGATGGAAGGGCCTCATTACCTGTAGTCTCCTAACGATGGGTTAGCAGACTGTGTTCTACTGGAATTAGATGGAAGGGCCTCATTACCTGTAGTCTCCTAACGATGGGTTAGCAGACTGTGTTCTACTGGCATTAGATGGAAGGGCCTCATTACCTGTAGTCTCCTAACGATGGGTTAGCAGACTGTGTTCTACTGGCATTAGATGGAAGGGCCTCATTCAATGTTTTTCTTACCAGCAGGTTGTCGCTTCGAACCCACCTGAGTAACTGCAATCCTCACAGGTGACTGGAGAGAGTGACTGGGATGTTTCATGGTAGAGACTGAAGGGAGTGACTGGGATGTTTCATGGTAGAGGCTGAAGGGAGTGACCGGGATGTTTCATGGTAGAGGAGTCTGAAGGGAGTGACTGGGATGTTTCATGGTAGAGGAGTCTGAAGGGAGTGACTGGGATGTTTCATGGTAGAGGAGTTTGAAGAGAGTGACTGGGATGTTTCATGGTAGAGACTGAAGAGAGTGACTGGGATGTTTCATGGTAGAGGAGACTGAAGAGAGTGACTGGGATGTTTCATGGGAGAGACTGAAGAGAGTGACTGGGATGTTTCATGGTAGAGGAGTCTGAAGGGAGTGACTGGGATGTTTCATGGTAGAGGAGTCTGAAGAGAGTGACTAGGATGTTTCATGGTAGAGACTGAAGAGAGTGACTGGGATGTTTCATGGTAGAGGAGACTGAAGAGAGTGACTGGGATGTTTCATGGGAGAGACTGAAGGGAGTGACTGGGATGTTTCATGGTAGAGGAGTCTGAAGAGAGTGACTGGGATGTTTCATGGTAGAGACTGAAGAGAGTGACTGGGATGTTTCATGGTAGAGGAGAGTGAAGAGAGTGACTGGGATGTTTCATGGGAGAGACTGAAGAGAGTGACTGGGATGTTTCATGGTAGAGGAGTCTGATGGGAGTGACTGGGATGTTTCATGGTAGAGGAGTCTGAAGAGAGTGACTGGGATGTTTCATGGTAGAGACTGAAGAGAGTGACTGGGATGTTTCATGGTAGAGGAGACTGAAGAGAGTGACTGGGATGTTTCATGGGAGAGACTGAAGGGAGTGACTGGGATGTTTCATGGTAGAGGAGTCTGAAGGGAGTGACTGGGATGTTTCATGGTAGAGGAGTCTGAAGAGAGTGACTGGGATGTTTCATGGTAGAGACCGAAGAGAGTGACTGGGATGTTTCATGGTAGAGGAGACTGAAGAGAGTGACTGGGATGTTTCATGGGAGAGACTGAAGAGAGTGACTGGGATGTTTCATGGTAGAGGAGACTGATGAGAGTGACTGGGATGTTTCATGGTAGAGACTGAAGAGAGGGACTGGGATGTTTCATGGTAGAGACTGAAGAGAGGGACTGGGATGTTTCATGGTAGAGACTGAAGAGAGGGACTGGGATGTTTCATGGTAGAGACTGAAGAGAGGGACTGGGATGTGTCATGGTAGAGACTGAAGAGAGGGACTGGGATGTTTCATGGTAGAGACTGAAGAGAGTGACTGGGATGTTCATGGTAGAGACTGAAGAGAGTAACTGGGATGTTTCATGGTAGAGACTGAAGAGAGTGACTGGGATGTTTCATGGTAGAGGAGACTGAAGAGAGTGACTGGGATGTTTCATGGTAGAGACTGAAGAGAGTGACTGGGATGTTTCATGGTAGAGACTGAAGAGAGTGACTGGGATGTTTCATGGTAGAGACTGAAGAGAGTGACTGGGATGTTTCATGGTAGAGGAGTCTGAAGGGAGTGACTGGGATGTTTCATGGTAGAGGAGTCTGAAGAGAGTGACTGGGATGTTTCATGGTAGAGACTGAAGGGAGTGACCGGGATGTTTCATGGTAGAGGAGTCTGAAGGGAGTGACTGGGATGTTTCATGGTAGAGGAGTCTGAAGGGAGTGACTGGGATGTTTCATGGTAGAGGAGTTTGAAGAGAGTGACTGGGATGTTTCATGGTAGAGACTGAAGAGAGTGACTGGGATGTTTCATGGTAGAGGAGACTGAAGAGAGTGACTGGGATGTTTCATGGGAGAGACTGAAGAGAGTGACTGGGATGTTTCATGGTAGAGGAGTCTGAAGGGAGTGACTGGGATGTTTCATGGTAGAGGAGTCTGAAGAGAGTGACTGGGATGTTTCATGGTAGAGACTGAAGAGAGTGACTGGGATGTTTCATGGTAGAGGAGACTGAAGAGAGTGACTGGGATGTTTCATGGGAGAGACTGAAGGGAGTGACTGGGATGTTTCATGGTAGAGGAGTCTGAAGAGAGTGACTGGGATGTTTCATGGTAGAGACTGAAGAGAGTGACTGGGATGTTTCATGGTAGAGGAGAGTGAAGAGAGTGACTGGGATGTTTCATGGGAGAGACTGAAGAGAGTGACTGGGATGTTTCATGGTAGAGGAGTCTGAAGGGAGTGACTGGGATGTTTCATGGTAGAGGAGTCTGAAGAGAGTGACTGGGATGTTTCATGGTAGAGACTGAAGAGAGTGACTGGGATGTTTCATGGTAGAGGAGACTGAAGAGAGTGACTGGGATGTTTCATGGGAGAGACTGAAGGGAGTGACTGGGATGTTTCATGGTAGAGGAGTCTGAAGGGAGTGACTGGGATGTTTCATGGTAGAGGAGTCTGAAGAGAGTGACTGGGATGTTTCATGGTAGAGACCGAAGAGAGTGACTGGGATGTTTCATGGTAGAGGAGACTGAAGAGAGTGACTGGGATGTTTCATGGGAGAGACTGAAGAGAGTGACTGGGATGTTTCATGGTAGAGGAGACTGATGAGAGTGACTGGGATGTTTCATGGTAGAGACTGAAGAGAGGGACTGGGATGTTTCATGGTAGAGACTGAAGAGAGGGACTGGGATGTTTCATGGTAGAGACTGAAGAGAGGGACTGGGATGTTTCATGGTAGAGACTGAAGAGAGGGACTGGGATGTTTCATGGTAGAGACTGAAGAGAGGGACTGGGATGTTTCATGGTAGAGACTGAAGAGAGTGACTGGGATGTTCATGGTAGAGACTGAAGAGAGTAACTGGGATGTTTCATGGTAGAGACTGAAGAGAGTGACTGGGATGTTTCATGGTAGAGGAGACTGAAGAGAGTGACTGGGATGTTTCATGGTAGAGACTGAAGAGAGTGACTGGGATGTTTCATGGTAGAGACTGAAGAGAGTGACTGGGATGTTTCATGGTAGAGACTGAAGAGAGTGACTGGGATGTTTCATGGTAGAGACTGAAGAGAGTGACTGGGATGTTTCATGGTAGATCCTGAAGAGAGTGACTGGGATGTTTCATGGTAGAGGAGACTGATGAGAGTGACTGGGATGTTTCATGGTAGAGACTGAAGAGAGTGACTGGGATGTTTCATGGTAGAGGAGACTGATGAAAGTGACTGGGATGTTTCATGGTAGAGACTGAAGAGAGTGACTGGGATGTTTCATGGTAGAGGAGACTGATGAGAGTGACTGGGATGTTTGATGGTAGAGACTGAAGAGAGTGCCTGGGATGTTTCATGGTAGAGGAGACTGAGGAGAGTGACTGGGATGTTTCATGGTAGAGACTGAAGAGAGTGACTGGGATGTTTCATGTTAGAGGAGACTGATGAGAGTGACTGGGATGTTTCATGGTAGAGACTGAAGAGAGTGACTGGGATGTTTCATGGTAGAGGAGACTGAAGAGAGTGACTGGGATTGTTCATGGTAGAGACTGAAGAGAGTGACTAGGATGTTTCATGGTAGAGACTGATGAGAGTGACTGGGATGTTTCATGGTAGAGACTGAAGAGAGTGACTGGGATATTTCATGGTAGAGGAGACTGAAGAGAGTGCCTGGGATGTTTCATGGTAGAGGAGACTGAAGAGAGTGACTGGGATGTTTCATGGTAGAGACTGAAGAGAGTGACTGGGGACTTTCATGGTAGAGGAGACTGAAGAGAGTGACTGGGATGTTTCATGGGAGAGACTGAAGAGAGTGACTGGGATGTTTAATGGTAGAGGAGACTGATGAGAGTGACTGGGATGTTTGATGGTAGAGACTGAAGAGAGTGACTGGGATGTTTCATGGTAGAGGAGACTGATGAGAGTGACTGGGATATTTCATGGTAGAGGAGACTGAAGAGAGTGACTGGGATGTTTCATGGTAGAGACTGAAGAGAGTTTTCTGGGATGTTTCATGGTAGAGGAGACTGATGAGAGTGACTGGGATGTTTCATGGTAGAGACTGAAGAGAGTGACTGGGATGTTTCATGGTAGAGGAGACTGAAGAGAGTGACTGGGATTTTTCATGGTAGAGACTGAAGAGAGTGACTAGGATGTTTCATGGTAGAGACTGAAGAGAGGGACTGGGATGTTTCATGGTAGAGACTGAAGAGAGGGACTGGGATGTTTCATGGTAGAGACTGAAGAGAGGGACTGGGATGTTTCATGGTAGAGACTGAAGAGAGTGACTGGGATGTTTCATGGTAGAGACTGAAGAGAGGGACTGGGATGTTTCATGGTAGAGACTGGTGAGAGGGACTGGGATGTTTCATGGTAGAGGAGACTGGTGAAGGTGACTGGGATGTTTCATGGTAGAGACTGAAGAGAGGGACTGGGATGTTTCATGGTAGAGACTGAAGAGAGGGACTGGGATGTTTCATGGTAGAGACTGAAGAGAGGGACTGGGATGTTTCTTGGTAGAGACTGAAGAGAGTGACTGGGATGTTCATGGTAGAGACTGAAGAGAGTAACTGGGATGTTTCATGGTAAAGACTGAAGAGAGTGACTGGGATGTTTCATGGTAGAGGAGACTGAAGAGAGTGACTGGGATGTTTCATGGTAGAGACTGAAGAGAGTGACTGGGATGTTTCATGGTAGAGACTGAAGAGAGTGACTGGGATGTTTCATGGTAGAGACTGAAGAGAGTGACTGGGATGTTTCATGGTAGAGACTGAAGAGAGTGACTGGGATGTTTCATGGTAGAGGAGACTGATGAGAGTGACTGGGATGTTTCATGGTAGAGACTGAAGAGAGTGACTGGGATGTTTCATGGTAGAGGAGACTGATGAAAGTAACTGGGATGTTTCATGGTAGAGACTGAAGAGAGTGACTGGGATGTTTCATGGTAGAGGAGACTGATGAGAGTGACTGGGATGTTTGATGGTAGAGACTGAAGAGAGTGACTGGGATGTTTCATGGTAGAGGAGACTGAGGAGAGTGACTGGGATGTTTCATGGTAGAGACTGAAGAGAGTGACTGGGATGTTTCATGGTAGAAGAGACTGAAGAGAGTGACTGGGATTGTTCATGGTAGAGACTGAAGAAAGTGACTAGGATGTTTCATGGTAGAGACTGATGAGAGTGACTGGGATGTTTCATGGTAGAGACTGAAGAGAGTGACTGGGATATTTCATGGTAGAGGAGACTGAAGAGAGTGCCTGGGATGTTTCATGGTAGAGGAGACTGAAGAGAGTGACTGGGATGTTTCATGGTAGAGACTGAAGAGAGTGACTGGGGACTTTCATGGTAGAGGAGACTGAAGAGAGTGACTGGGATGTTTCATGGGAGAGACTGAAGAGAGTGACTGGGATGTTTCATGGTAGAGGAGACTGATGAGAGTGACTGGGATGTTTGATGGTAGAGACTGAAGAGAGTGACTGGGATGTTTCATGGTAGAGGAGACTGATGAGAGTGACTGGGATATTTCATGGTAGAGGAGACTGAAGAGAGTGCCTGGGATGTTTCATGGTAGAGACTGAAGAGAGTTACTGGGATGTTTCATGGTAGAGGAGACTGATGAGAGTGACTGGGATGTTTCATGGTAGAGACTGAAGAGAGTGACTGGGATGTTTCATGGTAGAGGAGACTGATGAGAGTGACTGGGATTTTTCATGGTAGAGACTGAAGAGAGTGACTAGGATGTTTCATGGTAGAGACTGAAGAGATGGACTGGGATGTTTCATGGTAGAGGAGACTGAAGAGAGTGACTGGGATGTTTCATGGGAGAGACTGAAGAGAGTGACTGGGATGTTTCATGGTAGAGGAGACTGGTGAGAGTGACTGGGATGTTTCATGGTAGAGACTGAAGAGAGGGACTGGGATGTTTCATGGTAGAGACTGAAGAGAGGGACTGGGATGTTTCATGGTAGAGACTGAAGAGAGTGACTGGGATGTTTCATGGTAGAGACTGAAGAGAGGGACTGGGATGTTTCATGGTAGAGACTGAAGAGAGGGACTGGGATGTTTCATGGTAGAGACTGAAGAGAGGGACTGGGATGTTTCATGGTAGAGGAGACTGATGAGAGTGACTGGGATGTTTCATGATAGAGGAGACTGAAGAGAGTGACTGGGATGTTTCATGGTAGAGGAGACTGAAGAGTGGGACTGGGATGTTTCATGGTAGAGGAGACTGATGAGAGGACTGAGGAGTGATGAGAGGACTGAGGAGAGGTGAGAACTGAGGAAAGGAGAGAACAGAGGGGATGAGAGGACTGAGGGAAGGAGAGGAGAGAAGAGAAGAGGAGAGAATAGGGGAAGAGAGGATAGGAGAAGAGAGAAGAGGAGAGGTGCCGAGAGGAGAGGAGCCGAGAGGAGAGGTCAGGAGCCGAGAGGAGAGGTGAGGAGAGGAGAGGAGAGGAGCTGAGAGGAGAGGAGCCGAGATTAGAGGAGAGGAGAGGTCAGGAGCCGAGAGGAGAGGAGTTTGATGCTTTTCCTTTCTGCAGGGTTTCTCTTGGAACCACCTTAGTAATTGCCACAGTCATTCCTTTGCTTGGCATTGTGACATCACTGGGGGAGGAGCCCGTCTCAGCTTTCATTCTGCTTTCCCTACAACATGCTGAACTTAGATTGAGTCAACAGTTTAATTTCGTCAAGGAGAAAAAAGAAACTGAAATCTCAACAACGCCTGATATTATCTGTGGTGTTTGAGAGCGAGATAACTAATTTCCTATTGAACTTCTTTGAGGAATTTGAATTAAGTTGCACTTTAGATTGGGGGGGGATCATACATTGTATTTGTCAAGGAGAAGAAAGAATCTGAAAAAATTCAGGAACGTTATTTGTCCGAGGCCTGCTGTTTGAACACAGATTGGTTGCACAACAGTGCCCTCTGTTGGTTAAATTGGGAACTACCTGGCTGGCATTGAGAGCTGCAATGCATCATCCCATTATTATCCAAGTTACTAGTCCCATGTTATTTACAGGAGAACAGTCCTCCTTTCCCTGTCATCCAATCCTCCTGTAAACTAGTCCCATGTTATTTACAGGAGAACAGTCCTCCTTTCCCTGTCATCCAATCCTCCTGTAAACAAGTCCCATGTTATTTACAGGAGAACAGTCCTCCTTTCCCTGTCATCCAATCCTCCTGTAAACTAGTCCCATGTTATTTACAGGAGAACAGTCCTCCTTTCCCTGTCATCCAATCCTCCTGTAAACAAGTCCCATGTTATTTACAGGAGAACAGTCCTCCTTTCCCTGTCTTCCAATCCTCCTGTAAACTAGTCCCATGTTATTTACAGGAGAACAGTCCTCCTTGCCCCGTCATCCAATCCTCCTGTAAACTAGTCCCATGTTATTTACAGGAGAACAGACCTCCTTCCCCCCAGTCATCCAATCCTCCTGTAAACTAGTCCCATGTCATTTAAAGGAGAACAGACCTCCTTCCCCCCAGTCATCCAATCCTCCTGTAAACTAGTCCCATGTCATTTAAAGGAGAACAGACCTCCTTGCCCAGTGATGTAATCACACTGTCTTCAGGTTATGGTGATGATATAATCTCATAATATGACTCTGCTTCTCACAGCAGGATATAATAATATAATATATAATTATAATATAATAATCCTGCAGCAACAGGAAACATGAATTATAATTTGGGATTATAATAAATGGACATTTTGTTTGTAGGTGTTGATATACATGTTTCGTTCGGAGAAAATCAAGTCTGACATTTTTAAAAGTGGAAATGACAAAACTTGAGATCAGATCAGATCTGAATCATCAGAAGAAGAAGTTGGTTTTAGAGAGGCTGGTTCCAGTTTCATCACTACTGGGTGATGTTAGTGTGATGTTTAGCTGACTGTCAAGGCCTCAAGTAACTCTTCTCTTTAGTTCACTGCCATCTGGTGGCCAGACATGGAATAGCTCAGACTTCTCCTCAAGGTCAATTAAATCAAGTTGATCTCTGAATGAGCTGCTCATTAAAGTGAGTTCAGGTTTATTCAGATTTATCTGCATGATTGATTGTATTGAATCAATGATAGACCTGGTTCTATTGATCTTTCTGTTTCTCTCTCTCTCTCTCTCTCTCTGTTTCTCTCTCTCTGTTTTTCTCTCTCTCTCTCTCTGTGTTTTTCTCTCTCTCTCTCTGTCTCTGTCTCTGTCTCTGTTTTTCTCTCTCTCTCTCTCTCTCTGTGTTTTTCTCTCTCTCTCTCTGTCTCTGTCTCTGTCTCTGTCTCTCTCTCTGTTTCTCTCTCTCTCTCTCTCTCTCTCTCTCTCTCTCTCTCTCTCTCTCTCTGTCTCTCTCTCTCTGTCTCTTTCACTCAGTTTAATTGCAATTCAATTTAAGGGGTTTTATTGTCTTGGGAAACATATGTTTACATTTCCAAAGCAAAAAACACAAGTTAAATAAACGAAACAAATGTACAGTAAAAATGACACTCACAGAGAAGTCCTAAAATAAAGACATTTCAATTTTCATATTATATCTATATACAGTGATGTGCAAATAGTTAAAGTACACAAGGGAAAATAATATAACTATGGGTTGTATTTAAAATGGTGTTTGTTCTTCACTGGTTGCCATTTTCTCGTGGCAACAGGTCACAAATCTTGCTGCTGTGATGTCACACTGTGGAATTTCACCCAGTCGATATGGGAGTTTTTCAAAATTGGATTTGTTTTCGAATTCTTTGTGGGTCTGTGTAATCTGAGGGAAATATGTCTCTCTAATATGGTCATACATTGGGCAGGAGGTTAGGAAGTGCAGCTCAGTTTCCACCTCATTTTGTGGGCAGTGAGCACATAGCCTGTCTTCTCTTGAGAGCCATGTCTGCCTACAGCGGCCTTTCTCAATAGCAAGGCTATGCTCACTGAGTCTGTACATAGTCAAAGCTTTCCTTAAGTTTGGGTCAGTCACAGTGGTCAGGTATTCTGCCGCTGTGTCCTCTCTGTTTAGGGCCAAATAGCATTCTAGTTTGCTCTGTTTTTTTTGTTAATTCTTTCCAATGTGTCAAGTAATTATCTTTTTGTTTTCTCATGATTTGGTTGGGTCTAATTGTGCAGCTGTCCTGGGGCTCTGTAGGGTGTGTTTGTGTTTGTGAACAGAGCCCCAGGACCAGCTTGCTTAGGGGACTCTTCTCCAGGTTCATCTCTCTGTAGGTGATGGCTTTGTTATGGAAGGTTTGGGAATCGCTTCCTTTTAGGTGGTTGTAGAATTTAACGGCTCTTTTCTGGATTTTGATAATTAGTGGGTATCGGCCTAATTCTGCTCTGCATGCATTATTTGGTGTTCTACGTTGTACACGGAGGATATTTTTGCAGAATTCTGCGTGCAGAGTCTCAATTTGGTGTTTGTCCCATTTTGTGAAGTCTTGGTTGGTGAGCGGACCCCAGACCTCACAACCATAAAGGGCAATGGGCTCTATGACTGATTCAAGTATTTTTAGCCAAATCCTAATTGGTATGTTGAATTTGATGTTCCTATTGATGTCGTAAAAGGCCCCACTTGCCTTATCTCTCAGATCGTTCAGAGCTTTGTGGAAGTTATCTGTGGTGCTGACGTTTAGGCCGAGGTACAGTTGAAGTTGGAGGTTTACATACACTTAGGATGGAGTCATTAAAACTAGTTTTTCAACCACTCCATAAATTTCTTTCTAATTAACAAACTACAGTTTTGGCGAGTTGGTTAGGACATCTACTTTGTGCATGACACAAGTAATTTTTCCAACAGTTGTTTATAGACAGATTATTTCACTGTATCACAATTCCAGTGGGTCAGAAGTTTACATACACTAAGTTGACTGTGCCTCTAAACAGCTTGGAAAATTCCAGAAAATGACGTCATGGCTTCTGATAGGCTAATTTACATCATTCGAGTCAATTGTAGGTGTACCTGTGGATATATTTCAAGGCCTACCTTCAAACTCAGTGCTTCTTTGGTTGACATCATGGGGAAATCAAAAGAAATCAGTAAAGACCTCAGAAATAAAATTGTAGACCTCCACAAGTCTGGTTCATCTTTGGGAGCAATTTCCAAACACCTGAAGGTACCACGTTCATCTGTACAAACAATAGTGCGCAAGTACAAACACCATGGGACCACGCAGCCGTCATACCGCTCAGGAAGGAGACGCGTTCTGTCTCCTAGAGATGAAGGTCCTTTGGTGCGAAAAGTGCAAATCAATCCCAGAACAACAGCAAAGGACCTTGTGAAGATGCTGGAGAAAACAGGTACAAAAGTATCTATATCCACAGTAAAACGAGTCCTATATCGACATAACGTGAAAGGCCGCTCAGCAAGGAAGAAGCCACTGCTCCAAAACCACCATAAAAAAGCCAGACTACGGTTTGCAACTGCACATGGGGACAAAGATCGTACTTTTTGGAGAAATGCCCTCTGGTCTGATGAAACAAAAATTGATCTGTTTGGCCATAATGACCATTGGAGTCATTAGTCATCTCTGTCTCTCTCGCTGTCTCTGAATCTCTCACTACCAACTAATAGGACCTGTGAACCAGGGTCCCTCGTTCCTTTCATCCATTTACCAACTAATAGGACCTGTGAACCAGGGTCCCTCGTTCCTTTCATCCATTTACCAACTAATAGGACCTGTGAACCAGGGTCCCTTGTTGTGTCTCTTGTCTGATGTTCTCTTCTTCTCTCATTGGGGTATCTCTTATCTGATGTTCTCTTCTTCTCTCATTGGGGTGTCTCTTGTCTGATGTTCTCTTCTTCTTCTCTCATTGGGGTATCTCTTGTCTGATGTTCTCTTCTTCTTCTCTCATTGAGGTGTCTCTTGTCTGATGTTCTCTTCTTCTCTCATTGGGGTGTCTCTTGTCTGATGTTCTCTTCTCTCATTGGGGTGTCTCTTGTCTGATGTTCTCTTCTCTCATTGGGGTGTCTCTTGTCTGATGTTCTCTTCTTCTCTCATTGGGGTATCTCTTGTCTGATGTTCTCTTCTTCTCTCATTGGGGTGTCTCTTGTCTGATGTTCTCTTCTTCTCTCATTGGGGTATCTCTTGTCTGATGTTCTCTTCTTCTCTCATTGGGGTATCTCTTGTCTGATGTTCTCTTCTTCTCTCATTGGGGTGTCTCTTGTCTGATGTTCTCTTCTTCTCTCATTGGGGTATCTCTTGTCTGATGTTCTCTTCTTCTCTCATTGGGGTATCTCTTGTCTGATGTTCTCTTCTTCTCTCATTGGGGTGTCTCTTGTCTGATGTTCTCTTCTTCTTCTCTCATTGAGGTGTCTCTTGTCTGATGTTCTCTTCTTCTCTCATTGGGGTGTCTCTTGTCTGATGTTCTCTTCTTCTCTTATTGGGGTGTCTCTTGTCTGATGTTCTCTTCTTCTCTCATTGGGGTGTCTCTTGTCTGATGTTGTCTTCTTCTTCTCTCATTGGGGTATCTCTTGTCTGATGTTCTCTTCTTCTTCTCTCATTGGGGTGTCTCTTGTCTGATGTTCTCTTCTTCTCTCATTGGGGTATCTCTTATCTGATGTTCTCTTCTTCTTCTCTCATTGGGGTGTCTCTTGTCTGATGTTCTCTTCTTCTCTCATTGGGGTATCTCTTGTCTGATGTTCTCTTCTTCTCTCATTGGGGTATCTCTTGTCTGATGTTCTCTTCTTCTCTCATTGGGGTGTCTCTTGTCTGATGTTCTCTTCTTCTCTCATTGGGGTGTCTCTTGTCTGATGTTCTCTTCTTCTCTCATTGGGGTGTCTCTTGTCTGATGTTCTCTTCTTCTCTCATTGGGATGTCTCTTGTCTGATGTTCTCTTCTCTCATTGGGGTGTCTCTTGTCTGATGTTCTCTTCTCTCATTGGGGTGTCTCTTGTCTGATGTTCTCTTCTTCTCTCATTGGGGTGTCTCTTGTCTGATGTTCTCTTCTCTCATTGGGGTATCTCTTGTCTAATGTTCTCTTCTTCTTCTCTCATTGGGGTGTCTCTTGTCTGATGTTCTCTTCTTCTCTCATTGGGGTGTCTCTTGTCTGATGTTCTCTTCTCTCATTGGGGTGTCTCTTGTCTGATGTTCTCTTCTTCTTCTCTCATTGGGGTGTCTCTTGTCTGATGTTCTCTTCTTCTCTCATTGGGATGTCTCTTGTCTGATGTTCTCTTCTTCTTCTCTCATTGGGGTGTCTCTTGTCTGATGTTCTCTTCTTCTTCTCTCATTGGGGTATCTCTTGTCTGATGTTCTCTTCTTCTCTCATTGGGGTGTCTCTTGTCTGATGTTCTCTTCTTCTCTCATTGGGGTGTCTCTTGTCTGATGTTCTCTTCTTCTTCTCTCATTGGGGTGTCTCTTGTCTGATGTTCTCTTCTTCTCTCATTGGGGTGTCTCTTGTCTGATGTTCTCTTCTTCTTCTCTCATTGGGGTGTCTCTTGTCTGATGTTCTCTTCTTCTCTCATTGGGGTGTCTCTTGTCTGATGTTCTCTTCTTCTTCTCTCATTGGGGTATCTCTTGTCTGATGCTCTCTTCTTCTTCTCTCATTGGGGTGTCTCTTGTCTGATGTTCTCTTCTTCTTCTCTCATTGGGGTGTCTCTTGTCTGATGTTCTCTTCTTCTTCTCTCATTGGGGTGTCTCTTGTCTGATGTTCTCTTCTTCTCTCATTGGGGTGTCTCTTGTCTGATGTTCTCTTCTTCTCTCATTGGGGTATCTCTTGTCTGATGTTCTCTTCTTCTCTCATTGGGGTATCTCTTGTCTGATGTTCTCTTCTTCTTCTCTCATTGGGGTGTCTCTTGTCTGATGTTCTCTTCTTCTTCTCTCATTGGGGTATCTCTTGTCTGATGTTCTCTTCTTCTTCTCTCATTGGGGTATCTCTTGTCTGATGTTCTCTTCTTCTTCTCTCATTGGGGTGTCTCTTGTCTGATGTTCTCTTCTTCTCTCATTGGGGTGTCTCTTGTCTGATGTTCTCTTCTTCTCTCATTGGGGTGTCTCTTGTCTGATGTTCTCTTCTCTCATTGGGGTGTCTCTTGTCTGATGTTCTCTTCTTCTCTCATTGGGGTATCTCTTGTCTGATGTTCTCTTCTTCTCTCATTGGGGTGTCTCTTGTCTGATGTTCTCTTCTTCTCTCATTGGGGTGTCTCTTGTCTGATGTTCTCTTCTTCTCTCATTGGGATGTCTCTTGTCTGATGTTCTCTTCTTCTCTCATTGGGGTGTCTCTTGTCTGATGTTCTCTTCTTCTCTCATTGGGGTGTCTCTTGTCTGATGTTCTCTTCTTCTTCTCTCATTGGGGTGTCTCTTGTCTGATGTTCTCTTCTTCTTCTCTCATTGGGGTGTCTCTTGTCTGATGTTCTCTTCTTCTTCTCTCATTGGGGTATCTCTTGTCTGATGTTCTCTTCTTCTCTCATTGGGGTGTCTCTTGTCTGATGTTCTCTTCTCTCATTGGGGCGTCTCTTGTCTGATGTTCTCTTCTTCTCTCATTGGGGTATCTCTTGTCTAATGTTCTCTTCTTCTTCTCTCATTGGGGTGTCTCTTGTCTGATGTTCTCTTCTTCTTCTCTCATTGGGGTGTCTCTTGTCTGATGTTCTCTTCTTCTCTCATTGGGGTATCTCTTGTCTAATGTTCTCTTCTTCTTCTCTCATTGGGGTGTCTCTTGTCTGATGTTCTCTTCTTCTTCTCTCATTGGGGTGTCTCTTGTCTGATGTTCTCTTCTTCTTCGCTCATTGGGGTGTCTCTTGTCTGATGTTCTCTTCTCTCATTGGGGTGTCTCTTGTCTGATGTTCTCTTCTCTCATTGGGGTGTCTCTTGTCTGATGTTCTCTTCTTCTCTCATTGGGGTATCTCTTGTCTAATGTTCTCTTCTTCTTCTCTCATTGGGGTATCTCTTGTCTGATGTTCTCTTCTTCTTCTCTCATTGGGGTGTCTCTTGTCTGATGTTCTCTTCTTCTCTCATTGGGGTATCTCTTGTCTGATGTTCTCTTCTTCTTCTCTCATTGGGGTGTCTCTTGTCTGATGTTCTCTTCTTCTCTTATTGGGGTGTCTCTTGTCTGATGTTCTCTTCTTCTCTCATTGGGGTATCTCTTGTCTGATGTTCTCTTCTTCTCTCATTGGGGTGTCTCTTGTCTGATGTTCTCTTCTCTCATTGGGGTGTCTCTTGTCTGATGTTCTCTTCTTCTCTCATTGGGGTATCTCTTGTCTGATGTTCTCTTCTTCTCTCATTGGGGTGTCTCTTGTCTGATGTTCTCTTCTTCTTCTCTCATTGGGGTATCTCTTGTCTGATGTTCTCTTCTCTCATTGGGGTGTCTCTTGTCTGATGTTCTCTTCTTCTCTCATTGGGGTATCTCTTGTCTGATGTTCTCTTCTTCTCTCATTGGGGTATCTCTTGTCTGATGTTCTCTTCTTCTCTCATTGGGGCGTCTCTTGTCTGATGTTCTCTTCTTCTCTCATTGGGGTGTCTCTTGTCTGATGTTCTCTTCTTCTCTCATTGGGGTGTCTCTTGTCTGATGTTCTCTTCTTCTTCTCTCATTGGGGTATCTCTTATCTGATGTTCTCTTCTTCTCTCATTGGGGTGTCTCTTGTCTGATGTTGTCTTCTTCTCTCATTGGGGTGTCTCTTGTCTGATGTTCTCTTCTTCTCTCATTGGGGTATCTCTTGTCTAATGTTCTCTTCTTCTTCTCTCATTGGGGTATCTCTTGTCTGATGTTCTATTCTTCTCTCATTGGGGTATCTCTTGTCTAATGTTCTCTTCTTCTTCTCTCATTGGGGTATCTCTTGTCTGATGTTCTCTTCTTCGTCTCTCATTGAGGTGTCTCTTGTCTGATGTTCTCTTCTCTCATTGGGGTATCTCTTGTCTGAAGTTCTCTTCTTCTCTCATTGGGGTATCTCTTGTCTGATGTTCTCTTCTTCTCTCATTGGGGTATCTCTTGTCTGATGTTCTCTTCTTCGTCTCTCATTGAGGTGTCTCTTGTCTGATGTTCTCTTCTCTCATTGGGGTATCTCTTGTCTGAAGTTCTATTCTTCTCTCATTGGGGTGTCTCTTGTCTGATGTTCTCTTCTCTCATTGGGGTGTCTCTTGTCTGATGTTCTCTTCTTCTCTCATTGGGGTATCTCTTGTCTGATGTTCTCTTCTTCTTCTCTCATTGGGGTGTCTCTTGTCTAATGTTCTCTTCTTCTTCTCTCATTGGGGTATCTCTTGTCTGATGTTCTCTTCTTCTTCTCTTGTTGGGGTGTCTCTTGTCTGATGTTCTCTTCTTCTTCTCTCATTGGGGTGTCTCTTGTCTGATGTTCTCTTCTTCTTCTCTCATTGGGGTATCTCTTGTCTGATGTTCTCTTCTTCTTCTCTCATTGGGGTGTCTCTTGTCTGATGTTCTCTTCTCTCATTGGGGTGTCTCTTGTCTGATGTTCTCTTCTTCTCTCATTGGGGTGTCTCTTGTCTGATGTTCTCTTCTCTCATTGGGGTATCTCTTGTCTGATGTTCTCTTCTTCTCTCATTGGGGTGTCTCTTGTCTGATGTTCTCTTCTTCTTCTCTCATTGGGGTGTCTCTTGTCTGATGTTCTCTTCTTCTTCTCTCATTGGGGTGTCTCTTGTCTGATGTTCTCTTCTCTCATTGGGGTGTCTCTTGTCTGATGTTCTTTTCTTCTTCTCTCATTGGGGTGTCTCTTGTCTGATGTTCTCTTCTTCTTCTCTCATTGGGGTATCTCTTGTTTGATGTTCTCTTCTTCTTCTCTCATTGGGGTGTCTCTTGTCTGATGTTCTCTTCTCTCATTGGGGTGTCTCTTGTCTGATGTTCTCTTCTTCTCTCATTGGGGTGTCTCTTGTCTGATGTTCTCTTCTTCTCTCATTGGGGTGTCTCTTGTCTGATGTTCTCTTCTTCTTCTCTCATTGGGGTGTCTCTTGTCTGATGTTCTCTTCTTCTCTCATTGGGGTGTCTCTTGTCTGATGTTCTCTTCTTCTCTCATTGGGGTATCTCTTGTCTGATGTTCTCTTCTTCTCTCATTGGGGTATCTCTTGTCTGATGTTCTCTTCTTCTTCTCTCATTGGGGTGTCTCTTGTCTGATGTTCTCTTCTTCTTCTCTCATTGGGGTATCTCTTGTCTGATGTTCTCTTCTTCTTCTCTCATTGGGGTATCTCTTGTCTGATGTTCTCTTCTTCTTCTCTCATTGGGGTGTCTCTTGTCTGATGTTCTCTTCTTCTCTCATTGGGGTGTCTCTTGTCTGATGTTCTCTTCTTCTCTCATTGGGGTGTCTCTTGTCTGATGTTCTCTTCTCTCATTGGGGTGTCTCTTGTCTGATGTTCTCTTCTTCTCTCATTGGGGTATCTCTTGTCTGATGTTCTCTTCTTCTCTCATTGGGGTGTCTCTTGTCTGATGTTCTCTTCTTCTCTCATTGGGGTGTCTCTTGTCTGATGTTCTCTTCTTCTCTCATTGGGATGTCTCTTGTCTGATGTTCTCTTCTTCTCTCATTGGGGTGTCTCTTGTCTGATGTTCTCTTCTTCTCTCATTGGGGTGTCTCTTGTCTGATGTTCTCTTCTTCTTCTCTCATTGGGGTGTCTCTTGTCTGATGTTCTCTTCTTCTTCTCTCATTGGGGTGTCTCTTGTCTGATGTTCTCTTCTTCTTCTCTCATTGGGGTATCTCTTGTCTGATGTTCTCTTCTTCTCTCATTGGGGTGTCTCTTGTCTGATGTTCTCTTCTCTCATTGGGGCGTCTCTTGTCTGATGTTCTCTTCTTCTCTCATTGGGGTATCTCTTGTCTAATGTTCTCTTCTTCTTCTCTCATTGGGGTGTCTCTTGTCTGATGTTCTCTTCTTCTTCTCTCATTGGGGTGTCTCTTGTCTGATGTTCTCTTCTTCTCTCATTGGGGTATCTCTTGTCTAATGTTCTCTTCTTCTTCTCTCATTGGGGTGTCTCTTGTCTGATGTTCTCTTCTTCTTCTCTCATTGGGGTGTCTCTTGTCTGATGTTCTCTTCTTCTTCGCTCATTGGGGTGTCTCTTGTCTGATGTTCTCTTCTCTCATTGGGGTGTCTCTTGTCTGATGTTCTCTTCTCTCATTGGGGTGTCTCTTGTCTGATGTTCTCTTCTTCTCTCATTGGGGTATCTCTTGTCTAATGTTCTCTTCTTCTTCTCTCATTGGGGTATCTCTTGTCTGATGTTCTCTTCTTCTTCTCTCATTGGGGTGTCTCTTGTCTGATGTTCTCTTCTTCTCTCATTGGGGTATCTCTTGTCTGATGTTCTCTTCTTCTTCTCTCATTGGGGTGTCTCTTGTCTGATGTTCTCTTCTTCTCTTATTGGGGTGTCTCTTGTCTGATGTTCTCTTCTTCTCTCATTGGGGTATCTCTTGTCTGATGTTCTCTTCTTCTCTCATTGGGGTGTCTCTTGTCTGATGTTCTCTTCTCTCATTGGGGTGTCTCTTGTCTGATGTTCTCTTCTTCTCTCATTGGGGTATCTCTTGTCTGATGTTCTCTTCTTCTCTCATTGGGGTGTCTCTTGTCTGATGTTCTCTTCTTCTTCTCTCATTGGGGTATCTCTTGTCTGATGTTCTCTTCTCTCATTGGGGTGTCTCTTGTCTGATGTTCTCTTCTTCTCTCATTGGGGTATCTCTTGTCTGATGTTCTCTTCTTCTCTCATTGGGGTGTCTCTTGTCTGATGTTCTCTTCTTCTTCTCTCATTGGGGTATCTCTTGTCTGATGTTCTCTTCTCTCATTGGGGTGTCTCTTGTCTGATGTTCTCTTCTTCTCTCATTGGGGTATCTCTTGTCTGATGTTCTCTTCTTCTCTCATTGGGGTATCTCTTGTCTGATGTTCTCTTCTTCTCTCATTGGGGCGTCTCTTGTCTGATGTTCTCTTCTTCTCTCATTGGGGTGTCTCTTGTCTGATGTTCTCTTCTTCTCTCATTGGGGTGTCTCTTGTCTGATGTTCTCTTCTTCTTCTCTCATTGGGGTATCTCTTATCTGATGTTCTCTTCTTCTCTCATTGGGGTGTCTCTTGTCTGATGTTGTCTTCTTCTCTCATTGGGGTGTCTCTTGTCTGATGTTCTCTTCTTCTCTCATTGGGGTATCTCTTGTCTAATGTTCTCTTCTTCTTCTCTCATTGGGGTATCTCTTGTCTGATGTTCTATTCTTCTCTCATTGGGGTATCTCTTGTCTAATGTTCTCTTCTTCTTCTCTCATTGGGGTATCTCTTGTCTGATGTTCTCTTCTTCGTCTCTCATTGAGGTGTCTCTTGTCTGATGTTCTCTTCTCTCATTGGGGTATCTCTTGTCTGAAGTTCTCTTCTTCTCTCATTGGGGTATCTCTTGTCTGATGTTCTCTTCTTCTCTCATTGGGGTATCTCTTGTCTGATGTTCTCTTCTTCGTCTCTCATTGAGGTGTCTCTTGTCTGATGTTCTCTTCTCTCATTGGGGTATCTCTTGTCTGAAGTTCTATTCTTCTCTCATTGGGGTGTCTCTTGTCTGATGTTCTCTTCTCTCATTGGGGTGTCTCTTGTCTGATGTTCTCTTCTTCTCTCATTGGGGTATCTCTTGTCTGATGTTCTCTTCTTCTTCTCTCATTGGGGTGTCTCTTGTCTAATGTTCTCTTCTTCTTCTCTCATTGGGGTATCTCTTGTCTGATGTTCTCTTCTTCTTCTCTTGTTGGGGTGTCTCTTGTCTGATGTTCTCTTCTTCTTCTCTCATTGGGGTGTCTCTTGTCTGATGTTCTCTTCTTCTTCTCTCATTGGGGTATCTCTTGTCTGATGTTCTCTTCTTCTTCTCTCATTGGGGTGTCTCTTGTCTGATGTTCTCTTCTCTCATTGGGGTGTCTCTTGTCTGATGTTCTCTTCTTCTCTCATTGGGGTGTCTCTTGTCTGATGTTCTCTTCTCTCATTGGGGTATCTCTTGTCTGATGTTCTCTTCTTCTCTCATTGGGGTGTCTCTTGTCTGATGTTCTCTTCTTCTTCTCTCATTGGGGTGTCTCTTGTCTGATGTTCTCTTCTTCTTCTCTCATTGGGGTGTCTCTTGTCTGATGTTCTCTTCTCTCATTGGGGTGTCTCTTGTCTGATGTTCTTTTCTTCTTCTCTCATTGGGGTGTCTCTTGTCTGATGTTCTCTTCTTCTTCTCTCATTGGGGTATCTCTTGTTTGATGTTCTCTTCTTCTTCTCTCATTGGGGTGTCTCTTGTCTGATGTTCTCTTCTCTCATTGGGGTGTCTCTTGTCTGATGTTCTCTTCTTCTCTCATTGGGGTGTCTCTTGTCTGATGTTCTCTTCTTCTCTCATTGGGGCGTCTCTTGTCTGATGTTCTCTTCTCTCATTGGGGTATCTCTTGTCTGATGTTCTCTTCTTCTCTCATTGGGGTATCTCTTGTCTAATGTTCTCTTCTTCTTCTCTCATTGGGGTGTCTCTTGTCTGATGTTCTCTTCTTCTTCTCTCATTGGGGTGTCTCTTGTCTGATGTTCTCTTCTTCTCTCATTGGGGTGTCTCTTGTCTGATGTTCTCTTCTTCTCTCATTGGGGTGTCTCTTGTCTGATGTTCTCTTCTTCTCTCATTGGGGTATCTCTTGTCTGATGTTCTCTTCTTCTCTCATTGGGGTGTCTCTTGTCTGATGTTCTCTTCTACTCTCATTGGGGTGTCTCTTGTCTGATGTTCTCTTCTTCTCTCATTGGGGTATCTCTTGTCTGATGTTCTCTTCTTCTCTCATTGGGGTGTCTCTTGTCTGATGTTCTCTTCTTCTCTCATTGGGGCGTCTCTTGTCTGATGTTCTCTTCTTCTTCTCTCATTGGGGTATCTCTTGTCTGATGTTCTCTTCTTCTCTCATTGGGGTGTCTCTTGTCTGATGTTCTCTTCTCTCATTGGGGTGTCTCTTGTCTGATGTTCTCTTCTTCTTCTCTCATTGGGGTGTCTCTTGTCTGATGTTCTCTTCTTCTCTCATTGGGGTATCTCTTGTCTGATGTTCTCTTCTTCTCTCATTGGGGTGTCTCTTGTCTGATGTTCTCTTCTTCTCTCATTGGGGTGTCTCTTGTCTGATGTTCTCTTCTTCTTCTCTCATTGGGGTGTCTCTTGTCTGATGTTCTCTTCTCTCATTGGGATGTCTCTTGTCTGATGTTCTCTTCTTCTCTCATTGGGGTATCTCTTGTCTGATGTTCTCTTCTCTCATTGGGGTGTCTCTTGTCTGATGTTCTCTTCTTCTTCTCTCATTGGGGTGTCTCTTGTCTGATGTTCTCTTCTTCTCTCATTGGGGTATCTCTTATCTGATGTTCTCTTCTTCTTCTCTCATTGGGGTGTCTCTTGTCTGATGTTCTCTTCTTCTCTCATTGGGGTGTCTCTTGTCTGATGTTCTCTTCTTCTTCTCTCATTGGGGTATCTCTTGTCTGATGTTCTCTTCTTCTCTCATTGGGGTGTCTCTTGTCTGATGTTCTCTTCTTCTCTCATTGGGGTGTCTCTTATCTGATGTTCTCGTCTTCTTCTCTCATTGGGGTGTCTCTTGTCTGATGTTCTCGTCTTCTTCTCTCATTGGGGTGTCTCTTGTCTGATGTTCTCTTCTCTCATTGGGGTATCTCTTGTCTGATGTTCTCTTCTTCTCTCATTGGGGTGTCTCTTGTCTGATGTTCTCTTCTTCTTCTCTCATTGGGGTGTCTCTTGTCTGATGTTCTCTTCTTCTTCTCTCATTGGGGTGTCTCTTGTCTGATGTTCTCTTCTCTCATTGGGGTGTCTCTTGTCTGATGTTCTCTTCTTCTTCTCTCATTGGGGTGTCTCTTGTCTGATGTTCTCTTCTTCTTCTCTCATTGGGGTATCTCTTGTCTGATGTTCTCTTCTTCTTCTCTCATTGGGGTGTCTCTTGTCTGATGTTCTCTTCTCTCATTGGGGTGTCTCTTGTCTGATGTTCTCTTCTTCTCTCATTGGGGTATCTCTTGTCTGATGTTCTCTTCTTCTCTCATTGGGGCGTCTCTTGTCTGATGTTCTCTTCTCTCATTGGGGTATCTCTTGTCTGATGTTCTCTTCTTCTCTCATTGGGGTATCTCTTGTCTAATGTTCTCTTCTTCTTCTCTCATTGGGGTGTCTCTTGTCTGATGTTCTCTTCTTCTTCTCTCATTGGGGTGTCTCTTGTCTGATGTTCTCTTCTTCTCTCATTGGGGTGTCTCTTGTCTGATGTTCTCTTCTTCTCTCATTGGGGTGTCTCTTGTCTGATGTTCTCTTCTTCTCTCATTGGGGTATCTCTTGTCTGATGTTCTCTTCTTCTCTCATTGGGGTGTCTCTTGTCTGATGTTCTCTTCTACTCTCATTGGGGTGTCTCTTGTCTGATGTTCTCTTCTTCTCTCATTGGGGTATCTCTTGTCTGATGTTCTCTTCTTCTCTCATTGGGGTGTCTCTTGTCTGATGTTCTCTTCTTCTCTCATTGGGGCGTCTCTTGTCTGATGTTCTCTTCTTCTTCTCTCATTGGGGTATCTCTTGTCTGATGTTCTCTTCTTCTCTCATTGGGGTGTCTCTTGTCTGATGTTCTCTTCTCTCATTGGGGTGTCTCTTGTCTGATGTTCTCTTCTTCTTCTCTCATTGGGGTGTCTCTTGTCTGATGTTCTCTTCTTCTCTCATTGGGGTATCTCTTGTCTGATGTTCTCTTCTTCTCTCATTGGGGTGTCTCTTGTCTGATGTTCTCTTCTTCTCTCATTGGGGTGTCTCTTGTCTGATGTTCTCTTCTTCTTCTCTCATTGGGGTGTCTCTTGTCTGATGTTCTCTTCTCTCATTGGGATGTCTCTTGTCTGATGTTCTCTTCTTCTCTCATTGGGGTATCTCTTGTCTGATGTTCTCTTCTCTCATTGGGGTGTCTCTTGTCTGATGTTCTCTTCTTCTTCTCTCATTGGGGTGTCTCTTGTCTGATGTTCTCTTCTTCTCTCATTGGGGTATCTCTTATCTGATGTTCTCTTCTTCTTCTCTCATTGGGGTGTCTCTTGTCTGATGTTCTCTTCTTCTCTCATTGGGGTGTCTCTTGTCTGATGTTCTCTTCTTCTTCTCTCATTGGGGTATCTCTTGTCTGATGTTCTCTTCTTCTCTCATTGGGGTGTCTCTTGTCTGATGTTCTCTTCTTCTCTCATTGGGGTGTCTCTTATCTGATGTTCTCGTCTTCTTCTCTCATTGGGGTGTCTCTTGTCTGATGTTCTCGTCTTCTTCTCTCATTGGGGTGTCTCTTGTCTGATGTTCTCTTCTCTCATTGGGGTGTCTCTTGTCTGATGTTCTCTTCTCTCATTGGGGTATCTCTTGTCTGATGTTCTCTTCTCTCATTGGGGTGTCTCTTGTCTGATGTTCTCGTCTTCTTCTCTCATTGGGGTGTCTCTTGTCTGATGTTCTCTTCTCTCATTGGGGTGTCTCTTGTCTGATGTTCTCTTCTCTCATTGGGGTGTCTCTTGTCTGATGTTCTCGTCTTCTTCTCTCATTGGGATGTCTCTTGTCTGATGTTCTCTTCTTCTTCTCTCATTGGGGTGTCTCTTGTCTGATGTTCTCTTCTCCTCTCATTGGGGTATCTCTTGTCTGATGTTCTCTTCTTCTCTCATTGGGGTGTCTCTTGTCTGATGTTCTCTTCTTCTTCTCTCATTGGGGTATCTCTTGTCTGATGTTCTCTTCTTCTCTCATTGGGGTGTCTCTTGTCTGATGTTCTCTTCTTCTCTCATTGGGGTATCTCTTGTCTGATGTTCTCTTCTTCTCTCATTGGGGTATCTCTTGTCTGATGTTCTCTTCTTCTCTCATTGGGGTGTCTCTTGTCTGATGTTCTCTTCTTCTCTCATTGGGGTGTCTCTTGTCTGATGTTCTCTTCTTCTCTCATTGGGGTGTCTCTTATCTGATGTTCTCTTCTCTCATTGGGGTGTCTCTTGTCTGATGTTCTCTTCTTCTCTCATTGGGGTGTCTCTTGTCTGATGTTCTCTTCTCTCATTGGGGTGTCTCTTGTCTGATGTTCTCGTCTTCTTCTCTCATTGGGATGTCTCTTGTCTGATGTTCTCTTCTTCTTCTCTCATTGGGGTGTCTCTTGTCTGATGTTCTCTTCTTCTCTCATTGGGGTATCTCTTGTCTGATGTTCTCTTCTCTCATTGGGGTGTCTCTTGTCTGATGTTCTCTTCTTCTCTCATTGGGGTGTCTCTTGTCTGATGTTCTCTTCTTCTCTCATTGGGGTGTCTCTTGTCTGATGTTCTCTTCTTCTTCTCTCATTGGGGTATCTCATGTCTGATGTTCTCTTCTTCTTCTCTCATTGGGGTGTCTATTGTCTGATGTTCTCTTCTTCTTCTCAGAATTGGGGTGTCTCTTGTCTGATGTTCTCTTCTTCTCTTATTGGGGTGTCTCTTGTCTGATGTTCTCTTCTTCTCTCATTGGGGTATCTCTTGTCTGATGTTCTCTTCTTCTCTTATTGGGGTGTCTCTTGTCTGATGTTCTCTTCTTCTCTCATTGGGGTGTCTCTTGTCTGATGTTCTCTTCTTCTCTCATTGGGGTATCTCTTGTCTGATGTTCTCTTCTTCTCTCATTGGGGTGTCTCTTGTCTGATGTTCTCTTCTTCTTCTCTCATTGGGGTGTCTCTTGTCTGATGTTCTCTTCTTCTCTCATTGGGGTGTCTCTTGTCTGATGTTCTCTTCTTCTCTCATTGGGGTGTCTCTTGTCTGATGTTCTCTTCTCTCATTGGGGTGTCTCTTGTCTGATGTTCTCTTCTTCTCTCATTGGGGTGTCTCTTGTCTGATGTTCTCTTCTTCTCTCATTGGGGTATCTCTTGTCTGATGTTCTCTTCTTCTCTCATTGGGCTGTCTCTTGTCTGATGTTCTCTTCTTCTCTCATTGGGGTATCTCTTGTCTGATGTTCTCTTCTTCTTCTCTCATTGGGGTATCTCTTGTCTGATGTTCTCTTCTATTCTCATTGGGGTGTCTCTTGTCTGATGTTCTCTTCTTCTTCTCTCATTGGGGTGTCTCTTGTCTGATGTTGTCTTCTTCTCTCATTGGGGTGTCTCTTGTCTGATGTTCTCTTCTTCTTCTCTCATTGGGGTGTCTCTTGTCTGATGTTCTCTTCTTCTCTCATTGGGGTATCTCTTGTCTGATGTTCTCTTCTTCTCTCATTGGGGTGTCTCTTGTCTGATGTTCTCTTCTTCTCTCATTGGGGCGTCTCTTGTCTGATGTTCTCTTCTTCTCTCATTGGGGTGTCTCTTGTCTGATGTTCTCTTCTTCTCTCATTGGGGTGTCTCTTGTCTGATGTTCTCTTCTTCTCTCATTGGGGTATCTCTTGTCTGATGTTCTCTTCTTCTCTCATTGGGGTGTCTCTTGTCTGATGTTCTCTTCTTCTTCTCTCATTGGGGTGTCTCTTGTCTGATGTTCTCTTCTCTCATTGGGGTGTCTCTTGTCTGATGTTCTCTTCTTCTCTTATTGGGGTGTCTCTTGTCTGATGTTCTCTTCTTCTTCTCTCATTGGGGTGTCTCTTGTCTGATGTTCTCTTCTTCTCTCATTGGGGTGTCTCTTGTCTGATGTTCTCTTCTCTCATTGGGGTGTCTCTTGTCTGATGTTCTCTTCTTCTCTTATTGGGGTGTCTCTTGTCTGATGTTCTCTTCTTCTTCTCTCATTGGGGTATCTCTTGTCTGATGTTCTCTTCTTCTCTCATTGGGGTATCTCTTGTCTGATGTTCTCTTCTTCTCTCATTGGGGTGTCTCTTGTCTGATGTTCTCTTCTTCTCTCATTGGGGTATCTCTTGTCTGATGTTCTCTTCTTCTCCTCTCATTGGGGTGTCTCTTGTCTGATGTTCTCTTCTTCTTCTCTCATTGGGGTATCTCTTGTCTGATGTTCTCTTCTTCTTCTCTCATTGGGGTGTCTCTTGTCTGATGTTCTCTTCTTCTCTCATTGGGGTGTCTCTTGTCTAATGTTCTCTTCTTCTCTCATTGGGGTGTCTCTTGTCTAATGTTCTCTTCTTCTCTCATTGGGGCGTCTCTTGTCTGATGTTCTCTTCTTCTCTCATTGGGGTGTCTCTTGTCTGATG
>NW_023493690.1:575000-581096 GCF_013265735.2 Oncorhynchus mykiss
GGAGCCGTGGAAACGCGCTCTCTGGAGATATGAATCACGCTTCACCATCTGGCAGTCTGACAGGACACATCTGGGTCTGGCGGATGCCAGGAGAACGACTACCTGCCCCCTAAGCAAAATGCCAACTGTAAAGTTTGGTGGAGGATGAATTGTTGTTTTTCATGGTTCAGGACTAGACCCCTTTAGTTCCAGTGAATGGACATCTTAACGCTACAGCATACAATGACCTTCTAGATGATTCTGTGCTTCTAACTTTTTGGCTCAGTTTGGATTTGTATTAATTATGGATCCCTGCTGGCAAAGCAGCAAAATGAAGACAGTTTATCCATTTTTCTAAAACAATACAGCAACATTTAAGCAGTTTATACAATTAAGAAAAAAAACATTGCAAAACATTCATAGATTTTACAACGCACTGTGTTCCCCTCAGGCACCTACTCCACCACTACCACATATCTACAACCCACTGTGTTCCCCTCAGGCCCCTACTCCACCACTACCACATATCTACAACACACTGTGTTCCCCTCAGGCCCCTCCTCCACCACTACCACATATCTACAACACACTGTGTTCCCCTCAGGCCCCTACTCCACCACTACCACATATCTACAACACACTGTGTTCCCCTCAGGCCCCTCCTCCACCTCTACCACATATCTACAACACACTGTGTTCCCCTCAGGCCCCTACTCCACCACTACCACATATCTACAACACACTGTGTTCCCCTCAGGCCCCTACTCCACCACTACCACATATCTACAACACACTGTGTTCCCCTCAGGCCCCTACTCCACCACTACCACATATCTACAACACACTGTGTTCCCCTCAGGCCCCTACTCCACCTCTACCACATATCTACAACACACTGTGTTCCCCTCAGGCCCCTACTCCACCACTACCACATATCTACAACCCACTGTGTTCCCCTCAGGCCCCTACTCCACCACTACCACATATCTACAACACACTGTGTTCCCCTCAGGCCCCTACTCCACCTCTACCACTTATCTACAACACACTGTGTTCCCCTCAGGCCCCTACTCCACCACTACCACATATCTACAACCCACTGTGTTCCCCTCAGGCCCCTACTCCACCACTACCACATATCTACAACACACTGTGTTCCCCTCAGGCCCCTACTCCACCACTACCACATATCTACAACACACTGTGTTCCCCTCAGGCCCCTACTCCACCACTACCACATATCTACAACACACTGTGTTCCCCTCAGGCCCCTACTCCACCACTACCACATATCTACAACACACTGTGTTCCCCTCAGGCCCCTACTCCACCACTACCACATATCTACAACACACTGTGTTCCCCTCAGGCCCCTACTCCACCACTACCACATATCTACACTACTAAATCCATGTGTGTGTATAGTGCGTATGTTATCGTGTGTGTGTGTGTATGTGTGTGTGTGTGTGCGCATGTTTGTCTGTGCCAATGTTTGTGTTACTTCATAGTTTTATAAATATTTAGGACTAACTTATTCCTTGACACCCACTCTGAAACTAACTGCAGCTCTTCGTTAAGTGTTGCAGTCATTTCAGTCACTGTAGTAGCTGACGTGTTTAGTGTTGAGTCATTTCAGTGTCTGTAGTAGCTGACATGTTTAGTGTTGAGTCATTTCAGTCTGTGTAGTAGCTGATGTGTATAGTGTTGAGTCATTTCAGTCTCTGTAGTAGCTGATGTGCATAGTGTTGCAGTCATTTCAGTCTCTGTAGTAGCTGATGTGTATAGTGTTGCAGTCATTTCAGTCTCTGTAGTAGCTTACGTGTATAGTGTTGAGTCATTTCAATCTCTGTAGTAGCTTACGTGTATAGTGTTGAGTCATTTCAGTCTCTGTAGTAGCTGACGTGTATAGTGTTGAGTCATATATAGACACACAGGCTTTACTCAAAGCCAGTGGCATGTCATTAGTAAAGATTGAAAACAGCAAGGGGCCTAGACAGCTGCCCTGGGGAATTCCTGATTCTAACTGGATTATATTGGAGAGGCTTCCATTAAAGAACACTCTCTGTGTTCTGTTAGACAGATAACTCACTATCCACAATATAGCAGGGGGTGTTAACTTCTTGAATCTACTTGAGACGCATATGTCTCAAGTAGGCACCTGGAAATGCAAATGCGCTACGCTAAATGCTAAATGTACTCGTTAAAACTCAAACCTTGATCAAAATTCACAAGCAGGGTATTGAATTAAAGCTACACTCGTTGTGAACCTAGCCAGCAAGTCAGATTTTTAAAATGCTTTTCGGCGAAAGCATCAGAAGCTATTATCTGATAGCATGCACCCCCCAAAATGCCAGCTCGACACGTAAACAACAGATTTTGCGATAGCCGGCGCTACCCAAAACGCAGAAATAAAATATAAAACATTCATTACCTTAGACGAGCTTCTTTCTTGGCACTCCTATATGCCCCATAAACATCACTATTGGGTCTTTTTTTCGTTTAAATCGGTCCATATATACCCAAAATAGCTTTGTATAGAAGTAGTGTCATTCAGAAAAATTCATCGTTTTTAAACGCTGCGTAATTTTTTAAAATTAAAAAAGTCGACGATAAACTTTCACAAAACACTTCGAAATCCTTTTGTAATCCAACTTTAGGTATTAGTAAACGTTTATAATCTATCAAAATGATTACAGGGCGATGTCTCTTCAATAGGTCCTCACTTCAAAAACAATGCAATCTGATCTCTCCCTAAACTGCATCCGGGTGAAGACTGGAAAACTTGAGGTCAGACAGATGGATTTTCCAACAATTAATTCGATTGAAAATTAGTACAATGGCGCCATCGTGCGGAATTTGTATGAGGTGCAGGCAAATTCCCATTAAATTCTGTTCTCTTTTAACAACTGGTGGAAGTGACTTATGGAAATTATTTTTTGCTTTCAGAGAGCAGTTTTTCTTGCGTTTTTCAATGAAACACACGCTCTGTTATAGTCACAGCCGTGATTTAACCAGTTTTATACACTTCAGAGTGTTTTCTATCCACACATACTAATCATATGCATATACTATATTCCTGGCATGAGTAGCAGGACGCTGAAAAGTTGCGCGATTTTTAACAGAATGTTCAAAAAAGGAGGGGGTAGGATGATTAAGCAATAACACATATGTTTCTCCAGCAGCAGACTATGATCGATAATGTCAAAAGCTGCACTGAAGTCTAAGAAGACAGCCCTCATTTCCTGTTTCAGCATGACAATGACCCCGTGCACAAAGCGAGGTCCGTACGGAATTGATTTGTCAAGATCAATGTGGAAGACCTTGACTGGCCTGCCATAGAGCCCTGACGTCAACCCCCTTCGAACACCTTTGGGATGAATTGGAACGCTGACTGCAAGTCTCAGCAGAAATGTTCCAACATATGGCGGAAAACCTTCCCAGAAGAGTGTATGTTGTTATAGCGACAAAGGGGGGACCAACTCCATATTAGCGCCCATGATTTAGGAATGAGATGTTCAACGAGCAGGTGTCCACATACTTTTGGTCAGGTAGTGTATTTCCTTTAAGTGAATTATGGTAACCATGTGATTTGAAACTGTGAGTTGATTGGTCCTTTTTAATTCATTGTTCGTGTGCTCAGATTCAGATTCAGCAACTCTTGGATCAAGTTATTAATCAGGAAGCTTCTTTATAGTTAAAAGTAAAAACCAAGGCGTTCAGTTCCAACAGCAGCCCTAGCCTGGGTACCACAGCAGCCCTAGCCTGGGTACCACAGCAGCCCTAGCCTGGGTACCACAGCAGCCCTAGTCTGGGTACCAAAGCAGCCCTAGCCTGGGGACCACAGCAGCCCTAGCCTGGGTATCACAGCAGCCCTAGCCTGGATACCAAAGCAGCCCTAGCCTGGGGACCACAGCAGCCCTAGCCTGGGTATCACAGCAGCCCTAGCCTGGGTACCACAGCAGCCCTAGCCTGGGTACCACAGCAGCCCTAGCCTGGGTACCACAGCAGCCCTAGTCTGGGTACCAAAGCAGCCCTAGCCTGGGGACCACAGCAGCCCTAGCCTGGGTATCACAGCAGCCCTAGCCTGGGTACCAATGCAGCCCTAGCCTGGGGACCACAGCAGCCCTAGCCTGGGAATCACAGCAGCCCTAGCCTGGGTACCACAGCAGCCCTAGCCTGGGTACCACAGCAGCCCTAGCCTGGGTACCACAGCAGCCCTATCCAGGGTACCACAGCAGCCCTAGCCTGGGTACCAGTTTGTTTACCTAGCATGCACACTCTCGCTATCTCTCTCTCTCTCTCCAACTTACCTTCACTTCTCCCTAACCCCCGACCCCATCTCTCTCCCCCTCCCCACTCTCTCTCCCCCTCCCCACTCTCTCTCTCCCCCCGATCCCATCTCTCTCCACCTCCCCAATCTCTCTCCCCCTCCCCAATCTTTCTCCCCCTCCCCACTCTCTCTCTCCCCCCTCCCCAATCTCTCTCCCCCTCCCCAATCTCTCTCCCCCTCCCCACTCTCTCTCTCCCCCCTCCCCAATCTCGCTCCCCCTCCCCAATCTCTCTCCCTCTCCCCAATCTCTCTCCCCCTCTCCAATCTTTCTCCCCCTCCCCACTCTCTCTCTCCCCCCTCCCCAATCTCT
This sequence comes from Oncorhynchus mykiss, assembly GCF_013265735.2. Lineage (NCBI taxonomy): Eukaryota > Metazoa > Chordata > Actinopteri > Salmoniformes > Salmonidae > Oncorhynchus > Oncorhynchus mykiss. The sequence continues at coordinate 579,620 of NW_023493690.1, forward strand.
CTCCCCCTCCCCAATCTCTCTCCCCCTCCCCACTCTCTCTCTCCCCCTCCCCAATCTCTCTCCAGCTCCCCACTCTCTCCCCCCCTCCCCACTCTCTCCCCCCCTCTCCAATCTCTCTCCCCCTCCCCAATCTCTCTCCCCCTCCCCACTCTCTCTCCCCCTCCCCAATCTCTCACCCACTCCTCACTAACTACGTTGTATTACCTCTACAAACTTCTGCTGAGGGGAGGAGGGAGGGAAGGAGAGATGGAGATAAGGAGGGAAGGAGGGAAGGAGGGAGGGAGGGAGGGAGGGAGGGAGGGAGGGAGGGAGGGAGGGAGGGAGGGAGGGATGGATGGATGAGGGAGGGAGGGAGGGAGAGAGGGAGAGAGGGAGAGAGGGAGAGAGAGAGAGAGAGAGAGCTGGAGGAGGGAGGGAAGGATAGATGGAAGAGGGAGGGAGGGAGGGATAATGGAAGAGGGAGGGAGAGATGGATAGATGGAGGAGAGAGGGAGAGAGGGAGGGAGGGAAGGACGGAGAGATGGAGGAAGGGAGGGAGGGAGGGAAGGAGAGATGGAGGAGGGAGGAAGGGAGGGAGGGATGGAGGAGGGAGGAAGGGAGGGAGGTAGGGAAGGATAGATGGAAGAGGGAGGGGAGGGAGGGGTGTAGAAAGGTCACGAAGACATACCTGTAAAATAGGTGTTTTCTGTTCCCATCAGACCTAAAGCCAGCCCTCTGAGACTCGGAGATTACACCGGTTTCCTCCCAAATGACACCCTTTTCCCTACATAGTGCACTGCTGTTGACCAGGGCCCTATGTAGGGAATCGGGTGCAATAGGGCTCTGGTCTAAAGTAGGGAATAGGGTGCTCCCCACCTGGTGAAATGGGGTCATATCGAATCATCTCTCAGAGAGGAGGGTCAAGACATCACCGCCATTTTCTCATTCTCTTGTTCAAAGAGTCTCTTGGAGAGGAAAGGTGTGTGTGTGTGTGTGTGTGTACCTTGGTGTGTGTGTCGTGTACAGCCGGCGTGTGTGTGTGTGTGTGTGAGGGAGGATAGTAGAGGACACACTGACAGTGTGATCTCTGTCTCTCAGCCCAATTATCATTTATTCTGCCCTCAGACAGCCAATCATAATGATTAGTATCAGAGAGTCTACTGGGCTGAGGGAGGAGTTAGAGGGTTGACAGCCAATCATATTGATTAGTATCAGAGTCTACTGGGTTGAGGGAGGAGTCAGAGGGTTGATAGCCAATCATATTGATTAGTATCAGAGTCTACTGGGCTGAGGGAGGAGTCAGAGGGTTGATAGCCAATCATATTGATTAGTATCAGAGTCTACTGGGCTGAGGGAGGAGTCAGAGGGTTGATAGCCAATCATATTGATTAGTATCAGAGTCTACTGGGCTGAGGGAGGAGTCAGAGGGTTGATAGCCAATCATATTGATTAGTATCAGAGTCTACTGGGCTGAGGGAGGAGTCTCTCTCCCCCTCTC